>NW_012113808.1:1267275-1379000 GCF_000951035.1 Colobus angolensis palliatus
CCACCGCGCCCGGCCCAGGGGGCGCTGTTCTAATGCACCATGATGGGGTCCTGCAGGGCTGTGACACTGGTGAGGAGATGGACCCAGGATGGTCTTGATCTCCTGACCTCGTGATCCGCCCGTCTTGGCCTCCCAAAGTGCTGGGATTACAGGCTTGAGCCACCGCGCCCGGCCGAGGGGGAAGGATTTTGTGCTCATCCAAACTGGGGCCACAGCCACACCCTGGGCGTCCCCGTCACACTCTTCTCTCTTTCTGGTAGGCTGCAGTGGAGGGGAGTGGGCTGAACGGTGGCCTCCAAAAAGATACGTCCATCTCCCACCCCCGGAGCCTGTGAATGTGAACATATTTGGAAAAGGGTCCTTACAGGTGTCATGAAGCATGGCATCTCAAGATGCGATCATCCCGGATTAACCGGGTGGCTCCTGAATCTGATGACAGTGTCCCTATCCGTCAGAAGGGGAGAAGGCCATGTGAAGACAGAGGCAGAGACTGGGGTGATGCTGCCGTAACCAAGGAACCTCGAGCCACAAGATGCTGGAGGAGGCCAGGAATCTCCCCTAGAGCCTGCGTGGGGAGCATGGCCCGGCTGACACCATGAGCTTAGACTTCGGCCTCCAAAACTGTGAGAGAATGCGCTTCTGTTTTTAGCCACCACACTTGTGGGAATTTGTTACAGCAGCCCTGGGAATGAACGCAGGAGGTTCCCCCAGGGTGAGCTTGGAAACCACAGGATGGAGATGGTTGACTTCCAGTCAGCCTGGGTCCCCGAAGGACCTACTCACGGCCTCCCCAGCAGCGTTATAGCAGAACGAAAACACTTCTCCTGTGGCTGGCACCCTCTTTTAAGTCTATATGTTAGAAAAATTGAAACTAATTACAGGTTTATAGTATATAAGTATTATTTCATCTTTAAGCTTTATTCAATAGTAATTTCTCCAAAGCAAAGCAAATAAAACACGTATCAAAGAAAGGAGAGATGTTCTGGGGGAGCCACGGACAAAGGCTCTGAAGTCTTTCGCTTCTTACCCAAAGATTCTTGTTTCTTTTTCTTTTTGTTTTTTGAGACGGAGTCTCACACTGTTGCCCAGGCTGGGTGCAGTGGCGCGATCTTGGCTCACTGCAACCTCCGCCTCCTGGGTTCAAGTGATTCTCCTGCCTTAGCCTCCTGAGTAGCTGGGACTACAGGCGCGTGCTGCCATGCCCAGCTAATTTTTTATTTTTAGTAGAGACGGGGTTTCACCATGTTGGCCAGGCTGGTCTTGAACTTCTGACCTCAGGTGATCCACCCACCTCGACCTCCCAAAGTTCTGGGATTACAGGCCTGTTTCTTTGAAGCAGGAGTTATGGCATCAAGGCTGTCATTGAGAAAGGCAGTGTGCTGAGTCCAGGGCCAGCATGGGGCTTGACAGGGTCAAAGAAATCAACAACTTACATTCCAATTCTTGACTGTCAACTTCTTTATTGTAGTGCTGATTTTAGGGATGGAGAATTACCTAAATTAGTAAACCAGGCTCTGGAATTATCTTGCTTGGGTTTCAACCCTACTTATTAGTTATCCTGATGACCTAAGCTCCGTTTCCTCATCTGTAAAATGGGAATAATAATGCTGGAGTTGGAGGGGCTGTTCAGTCATAACCCTCTCCTTCTATGTTCTAAAACATATGAGAAGGGCAGAGCACTCAGGGAGATAGGGACAAACATTTGGGGTCTATCGATGAAGGCTGGGGTGGAGGAAGTAGCTTACCTCCATGTGGTTACTGAGGTAGCTTCGCACCGGATTGGCTTAGCTAGGCTGGACCTGTGTTCCCCATGACTCCCTTCCTGGATGGTTTGAGGTTGGCCTTGGTCACGGGAAACAGCGGCAGGTGGCGGGGTGGGGTGGCTGCACGCTCACACGCAGCAGGCTGCTGTAGCCTGGGCTCCACTGCAGCTCCCGCACGTTGACCCAGAGCTGCAGGCTCTCCTGCTGGCTTGGGGCAGGAGGCAGGCATGCAACTCCTCCAGCTCCTGTTGAGTCTCTTCCTTCAGCTTCCCCGAATCCTGGGCCAAGTGCATGTGCAGCTTCCTCTGCACATTTCCCCATCACTGAACTGGGGAGACCAGGAGACAGCAAGAGCCAGATGCGGGCTCCATTTATCCTCATGGGTTCCAGTTCATTCTTGCTCCCCCACTGCAAGCCCGTCTTTCCTTCCGATGGCACCCTGCTGATGGTACCCCACCATACCACAGCCCTGCCAGGTGAGCCGGCTCCCACACCAGGGAGGTCAAGCCCTGAGAAGAAAACCCTTCTTTGTCTCTGTCCCATGGTTCTGTCACTGACCAAATTTCCCAACACTGAACTCTAGAACTGGACACATCCCCCTCCAGGGGCAGGGCCTCCAGTGCTAAGCCCAAAGCAGATGCTCTCTACCCAGGGGGCCACTGTCCAAGGTCTGTTACCTGCAAACAGAAAGTGGAAGCCACTCTTTGTGGCGGGCTGGGGGCTGCGTGGAAGCCCCTGGGGCTCCACACACACCTGGCTCTTGGTGCTTTCATCACTGCGATTTCCTCTGACTTCTCTAGCCCTCCTCATCCCCGTGTGTGCTAAAAAACAAGCTGCTAACTACAGGACCTGCTCTCACTCCCTACCATTTACTTCCTCTCCCTATGGCTAACCTTTGAACAAAGAAGGGACTGAGATGCACGGGAATGCAAGACTAAGGACTCAACATAGCTGCTTCCAGCTCCTCATCAGGCTGGGAGGGCTGAAGCCACAGCTAAGCAGGGGCTGCATGGTCCTCCATGCTGCCTATGTGAGTTCGAACCAACAAAACCGGTCTTGGAGCGCCTCTCCCCAGTGCTTCCAGCTCTTCTCAGGGCAGTCTTCCTTCCTTCTACCCACAGCAGCTTGCCAGGAAGGGCGGGACCGGCCGACTCCTGAGGAAGGCGTGTTACCCCTCCAAGGACAGGAACTCCCACACATTGAAAGAAAGGGTTGGTGCTGGCCAGGACCCTTCCCATTGGTGCTCAGAGGAGCATCTGCCTGGAAGGGAACACATGTCATTACAGGGCACGAGTGATGAGGAGTGCTTTCCTGGTGCCGAATTCCCAAAGGAAAGGAGCGCACACTCCCGGGAGACACTTCTTTTATTTAGGAAGGAGGTCTTTCCCACTGGCGCCGGCCCCTGCCAGAGGCTGGGGTGACAGCAGGATCAGCAGCACCGCTCACACACACAGTGCGAGTGGAGGACGGCCTCCGGCAGCCTCTTTAGAAAGCCCAGGAGTTCTCTTTATTTCAGAGAAGGGCGTTTCTATACAGGACATCACTCCACTACAGTCGTCACTTCCAACTGCAGGCTCAGGGAGACAACTCTTGACATTCATAGGTATATATTTACTTTAATCACATTTTAGAAATCAGCTCTTCCACACTAAGATTTACAATAAAAATAAAATAATTTGTTCTGTAAACTATAGTAGAAAGTTTCAAACGTCTTAAAAACTATCTTCCATACAATGGAAAAAGGCTTTTGTGTTCTTTTTGGGCAAAGGAAGACCCAAATACGCTGAGAAGACGCATGGGCGTGTTGCTGGAAGCACTTCTTTGCTATGGACGGTTGCTAAGAGAACAGAGTCACTTTCTCCCCTTCAGCCTGGAAGTCCAACTCTTCTCTTGCTTAAGAATCTAACCTTGAGACCTTCCAAGATGCTTAAGGCTGCTCTGCTGTTGCCTGGTCCTTGGCAGCAGCAACAAGCTCTGCGAGAGCTGGGAAGCTTTTTATGTCACTTGCTTGCAGTCCCAACTTTTGTATCTGCAAAGGCCATGAGAATGAATTATGTTACTGCAATTCACGCTGAATGTGGGGGGCGGGAAAAAAAGACATAAAATCTTCATCCTCTACTAAACCAGAAGACAGTTCCCTGAAGACCTGTAGGATATTTTTTCCTCTAGAGCAAAGGATTTACTTCTTGTAAAATGTGAGGTTTTTGGGGTCAAACACTTAGCATTCTAAGAAGCCAGTAGGTTAATTTATCTTAGTCCAACAAATCAGACAGAATAAGAGCCCCTTTTGTGGGCCTAAAACACACTAGAAAAGAAAATCCACACTAGAGAAATAAAAGAGTGAACTATTTTTTAAGTAGAGAATTTTCAAAAAAGTACTGGCCTGTGCTCTTAGTTTCTTAGCATATTGCCAAAAACCTTTTAGAATCAGATGAGTTGAAAACACTTTGCTTGGCACAGCAATTACCGTGGATTATTTGGTCACCGAGACATGGCATACTATGTTCCCACTTTTGTTTAAAAATGACAATAACAACACACATACACGTATACATCCATACACACACACACACGCACCACACACGCAGAGAAAGATCCGGAAAGATACACACCAAGTGTCTGTCAGCATTCTGTGTTTGTTCTGGGGACGGGGACTGCGGAGGCACCTTATCTTTCCCTTCTCTTTCCTTTTAGTTCCCTATCCTGCTCTCCTTCCTTCCTTCCCTTGCTTTTGCTCGTTGGCTCTTCACGTTTCTATAACATACTTTCTTGCGTGTAAAAAGTCTTTAGGTTTTTTTTGCCAAATAAAGCAACATGGCCGTTGACTTTTACCAGGATATATCTCTACATTCATCTCAAAGCAGAAAACAGTTGAATTTTCAGTGATGATCATGACGTGTAAAAGAAATTCCTTAGTAAGCTAGAAAATCAAGGGTGTTGTTTTGACTGCTTTTATTTTTTGCTTTTTCTATTAATGTGTCTCAGTTCTCCAAATCAGGGCCAAGTGTCCTCTTATGGAAACTTTATAGTTTCAATTTTTTTCCCTCTGGAAAGGCCTCCCTTGAGGACCTACCACTGTGTGGGACACTTCAACAGTTTAGAAGGCCAGTTTCTGAACATCTAGAGGTTTTATGAACTGTCCTCACAGTATCATAACATTTCATTTCATGATGAAATTTCATTTTCACCTGAGTGAAAATGAAAAGACATTCATTGCATGTTATCCATATCACCTCTTAAGTGATAATATTCACATTACCATTCAGCCACATGCCATGATTCTAAAATTTGTGTTTTATAGGAAACCTACAAAAGCCAACCAGGGAAGCAGAGGAGTTGTGCTCAGAGGATTTCTTACGCACCATATAGGGGTACATGCTTTCAGTTATTTTAAGCTAAACCAGCAAGGATTTCAAAAGCCTGGGGTTAGCACCAATCAAGTATCAGGCACTCGACCAAAAAGTCCCACTGTAGTGAGCTCTGTGAGCATGGGCACTGGGGAAACAAGCAGATGGCAGAAGCACCAGAGAGCACGCCACTGGACTTTAAAATGGGAATTCTCCATTTTCTTCCACCTTTTCCTTCTCATATTGCCTAGAGGCAAAATAATTTGGGAGCCCCGACTCCTAGCCGTTAACACTTGGGAAGCAATTCCCTAGCCACTGCAACAGCTTCTCTGGGATCACGTGAGCCACCAAGTAACTGCCCGGCTCTCAGAATTTGGTTTCAGGCTCACTGGAGCGGCCGGTGGCTGATGGGTTACCTGCTCTCCTAAGTATTCAACGTCTAGGGCCAGCTGCAGCCTGATTTTGTCGTCATCACTCATGCCACCACTGGGACCGACGGGGTTGGCGGGAGTGGTTTTTCTGGCTTGTTTCAGCCTTTTCAGGCTCTCTTCCATTTTCTTCACAGAGTTCAATACATCTGACACGGTTTCGTAGTACCTTGAGCACAAGACACATTTATTGGTGAAAAGAGGCATTTGTGTGTAACACCAAATAGACTGACTGGCTTTGTGGACCAAAAAAAGAGAATTTTAAGATACAAATTCGTTTCCAATGAAAATTCAGCCATGGTAAGTAATTAAGTTTCTTAAAATCATTTTTTTATATATACACACACACACACACATATACAGACACATATGTGTGTATATATATAGTCTTAAGTGTCTACACACAGCATTCCCTCAGAATTTAAGAAATATGTATTTGCATGGATTTTGTTTAAAATTTAATCGAGGGTGGACATCTGTAGCTCATGCCCCAGATCAAGTAACAAGTTCATTTCCAATCAGTTCTAAGAACAGTTCATCTTTTAGAGTGTAAAAGTATTTCAGAATTTTCAATAAAGTTCATTGTCTTTAAAATACTCTCAATATAATTTTGAAATTATAAATGAGTTATATTTCAAAGCTTTGTCTACAAGCTGGTTACTCGGCATTTGAAATACATTTGCCCACAAAAACTGTATTAGACATTATTGTTATGTTCTAAATTAACCCATACATGGCCACGTAAATCTTAAGTAAATAAAATACTACTGCAAAATTAATATTCAATAATTAAAATCAGTAACAAAATTGAATAGCATACTTGTTGATTTAGGAAAAGAATATTTCATTAGAAAAAGACACTCATATGTTTTAGAGGTTTTAGGAATCGAGTCCTTGTCAGCTGTAATTACTTTTAAATGTATGTTTTCTCTTCCTTGATTACTAACCTAAGTTCTTTGATTATCTGTTATGATTAGAGCCACTCTGGACTGACAGGGCTGAGCAAAGAAAGGGCCTCCAAGAAGAATGTGGCTGGACCTCGGAGAACGGCACCTGCAGGGAACGCAGGCAGGGCCAGGAGATGCAGGGGCACTGTGCACACGGCCAGCGAGGCCGCAGCCCAGGCCCGTACGGGGGTGTGGGGAGGGAGGCAGCAAACTGCGGGACCACACTCTGACTAGTCCAGCGAAGAAGTGCTAGGCAGTCTCACTGCCTTATTCATACGCAGTGCTTGATGGCCTCGGGGCTTTCTGCCGCAGACTCTTCTAAGCAAGGCCCACAAGGTCTACTTTTAATTTACTTACTTATGAGTGCTTTCACTGAGAGCGCCTTCTAGCCACTGCTGAATTATTGCTTGTTTGAGCTTATCCTTGTGTCCGTTCTGAAGCTGGAATAAGGGCTTCAGAGCACTGTCCACATAGGAGGAAGCTGTGGTTGGGACCTCCTGGAATGATGTTGGTAGGAGATAAAGATGCACAGGAAGAAAACAGAAAAGAAACAGAGTAAGTTACCCAGACCTCAAGTCCAAAAGGATACTATTAATGTTCTAGTTTTGAGACATGGACAACTTCCATCCCTCCCAAAGGTAACACTGGGGTCCACAGAAAGCTGCCTGGAGAACACGAGGGAATAAGAAGAGCCAGCACAAGAAGGTGACGTCTGGAGCCAGGCTGGGTTCAGGTGCTGGCTGGCACAGCCACCCACGGCTCAGGGCATCGAAACTAGGGCACTGCTTCCCGTAGCTTCATGTCCACATCAATCACCTGGCAACCTCATAAAACTCAGGTTCTAATTCTGTTGGGGGCAGAAAACTCAGGTTCTAATTCTGGTGGTGGAAGGGTTGAGTTCTGGGACTGTGCTTTTCTAGCGAGCTCCCACCCGCCAGGTGATGTGAATGCTGCTGATCGTCAGACCACCGTTTGAGAAGCAAGGATCCAGGCTCAGGAATGTAACCTTTCTTAGCTCTGGTTTCTTCATCTGCAAATGACAATACTAGCACCCACTTCGTAGGACAGTAAGACTATGTAAAGTGTCTAGCACAGGGTCTGACCCTAACACAAACTCTCAGGAAATATATTACTGTAGCAACCTATTGACTAGAAAGGGAGAGTTGGTAGATTACTGAAGAAAAACAACATATTTGGCAACATAAAATAGGTCTCTCTCTCTCCCACTTCCGAGAGGCAGCTTCAAATCAGACAATAAGGAGCAAATATAAAATGGCATCATATTTGCATATAACCTATGCACACCCTTCAGTATAGTTTAAATCATCTTTAGATCACTAACATTTGTATTTTTTTTTTAATAAAAACTTTTTTTATGTGTGGAGACTGGATGTCACTACTTTGCCCAGGCTGGTCTCACACTCCTAGGTTTAAGCAATCCTCCTGCCTCAGCTTCCCAAAGTGCTGGGATTTTGGTGTGAGCCACTACATCTGGCCTGTATTATTTTTTATTGTGGTAGTTTTTTTTTTCCCTGAATATTTTCGATCCACAGTTGGCTCTGTGGATGCAGAACCTGGGGACACAGGCGCCAACTATATTTCCAGTAACAATAAAGAGGGAACAAGATATAAAATGTGGAATACCAGATATGGAGACAA
Source organism: Colobus angolensis palliatus (assembly GCF_000951035.1). Classification (NCBI taxonomy): domain Eukaryota; kingdom Metazoa; phylum Chordata; class Mammalia; order Primates; family Cercopithecidae; genus Colobus; species Colobus angolensis. The sequence goes on from NW_012113808.1 coordinate 1,275,420, forward strand.
AAATGTATAGGACTTTAAAATGTTATTAAAACGCTTTTTCTGAAAAACATACTTTTCCGCAAGACCAAAAGGAAACTGAGTACATCCTTAAATACTTTTAGGATAGGATGGGAAAGGTCTAACTATTTCAGTTTGTGGCCCAGAGCCCCTGATCACCCCTGCCGAACCTCCCTCTCTTCATCAATACTGTTCTCAGAACGGGATGAGCTCATCTGTCTCAGGCTACCCTGGGAATCCGCCGCTTCCTTCCTTCCTCCTTGGCTTTCCTAATACACACTTCCCCACCTCAGAATTCTCTCCCACGAATGGCGCTGACCTTATTGGTTCTTCGGTAAAGCCTGGGAACCTCCAGTGCACTTTTTAGGAAACTGAAGCAAGAGTCACTTAAATCCTGGATGATCTTGCTACTCAAGGAGGGCACACAGGCTGACAAAGAGCTCTGGGAGTCCTCCAGGGCTGCTGTTGAGATTAAAGACTGGATTTAATCATCATGCTCAGGCCCAGATGTGAACTTCATCTGAAATACTATCACAGCATTTACAGTGTGTACTATAATAAATCAGATCAAATGAATTAAACAAAACATCTTATTTAGGGAAGTTATAATACAGAACAGAATAGAGAAACAACCAAGGATTTACAACTACAGAAGAAAATGTCAAATTAAATATACCCTACAGTCTCTGAAATTTTATTTTAAATCATTTCTTATTCAAAGATTTGCTTAGTCAAGATTCATTTTTACCTGTGATAGAAGAAAAATTCTTAAAGCCAATCATTTCAAGTTTTGGCTTGATTATTTCCAAGAGTTCTGGAAGCTGAAATAAATATGCACTTTATATATTCAGTTACTTTTTATAAATCAAAGGAAGAGGCGATTCTATTTGCATCTACAAACGCTAGAATTTGCTAATGAATGGTGAATCTAAAATCAGGAATTTCAGTAATTTTCATCAAAGGAAAGAAACAGTTTTAATGCTTTTACTATAAAAAGATTTCAACAACATGAGAAATCACATGGTTTAATGGCTACTAACAGGCACAGAAAATAAGCAAAAACATTTTCTACTCTATGGCTCTCCATAATACAAAAATAGACACAGTAAAGACCATATTCTTACTGAAAACATACACATTTTAAAATTCAAAACGGTATTTATTCAAGCACTACAAAATATCTAACGTTGAGGAAAGCAGAACTGTGTATCAGATGACTTAACCACTACATTCACCCCACAGAGTTCATGTTACAAGCAAAAACATATGGAACTATACAGAGAAAACAGAGGAAGAAGTTTTAATATTTTAGCACTTTCAAGGTATAGCTGAAGATTAAACATCAACAGAAAATACTGGGGTAAATTAATGTAAAGTAACTGAAATCCAGCCCACTAAAGATCATGCCTGAGCAGAATAAGGTGAGCTAATGGAAAAAAAAAAAAAGCGGGGGAAGCATGGCTGCTCCAGCTTGTCCCATCACTACTGAAAAGGAAGCAGGGTGGAGGTGAATACAATACAGAATGTACTCCACGCAGGAGAAGTGCACATCCTTAGAAACCCTATATGGACATGATCTGTCAGGGTACGCTGGAGAGACACCTAGAAAGGGAGGTGAGGGGTTCTCTCTTGGGGTACCCATGGGCCCCACAATTTAAGCCCCATAAGGCCCAATGGTGTTTGCCTTTTACACATGCTACCTTCTGTGAAAACATTAAACCAAGCACCTGGAATTCTTCTGGGACACAGGCTTACCTGCTCCTGAAGCTTGTCCAGGTCTGCAACCACGTACACGAGCTGAGTGCGGGAAATGGAAACCACAGGCTTTGTTTCTGAAGGACCACTTCCTTGGTCTTCAGTGTTTCCTTGGGTGATGGAAGGTTCTTTGCTACCAGTTACCAAAGGTTTCTTGATCTCCTTGAGACTTTCATTAGAAATGGGCCTGAGTGAAAGCTGAAAAAGGATTTCACTGATTAACTACTTTTACACTAGCAAGATACACGAGCATTTATGTATTACACATGTGTGCGTCAATAACTCACCACTAAATGCTAGCTGTCTACATAGCACTTCGTAAAAACTTACTAATAAAAGTACACTTTATTGTATCTACAGGAAGGAGTGAAGCACTAAGAGAAACAAGGACAAACTACGCCCCCATGTACATTTACCTTCTGGAACTTGTCTACTTTCTGGTGATAAAAATACCATGTGAAAAATAAAGTATCCAAACCACAATAAAATTAATGTTGGGGACATCACAGGTTTTAAAAAAAATCAATTATGTTAGGCAAATAACATACCATATTTGTAATTATAATTAATAAGGGTAAAATATCAAAATCCAAACCTTCAAATACAAAAAACAAAGTGTTCTTTGCGTAACATTGTTTATAAGGGAAAAAAATAAAAAAGAAGTACGCTAGCATCAAGAAAAGAATGGGATAGAATGGGATAATGGACATTCAGGGCAAAGTGATCTATTACAGATAAACAGAGAATTCCTGGCTAGCAAGAACGCATGCTTAGCCTAACTGAATAATTGTCCTAACCCAACTCTGTCAGGGGAATCATACAGCGGTCTTCAGAAACAGCGGATGGCCCTGGGTGGTCCACTAAGACCCTTCTGAGCAGAGGGAAGGCAAAAGGGAAAGACAAACTAGATTTCACTAGACTCCCATTACCTGACAGGAGCTTTAGTCCAAATAAATCCTCACAACAGCCACGTATAGAAGCCGTTTTCCCATTCTCCAGATGAAGACTCAGCTTAATTTCTCTAGGTCCACAGAATTAAAAAGTTCAAGAGCCAAAGTTTGACACTGGCTCCAAAGCTGACACTCTTTCCATTAAAATACACCACAAGAGGAGGACTGGGATCCTTTCCTACTCCAAATAACAAAGATTTCATTCAAAGTGTGCTGTTTTCTCCATGTTGTCTTTTTCATTTTTTAGAACACATCTCCTTTGCATACTCCTCACACTGCCATGACTGGTTTACCTGAGAGTCTGTTACTCACACGTCCCCCAGAGATAGGGCAGCACCTCTATCCGAGGTCCTAGCAAGAACCCACGGGGCTGGTGCTGAGCACCGGACTGCACCAATGCTCTGTGGATCAAGAATTTCTGGCTTTTTGTCGAGTATTAATAAGTCACCAAGGGCATGTGGATATTTAATACATTTGATTATTTGAAAAGGGAAAAGGATATTCAAAAAAGAAAAGATAATTTTAATACCTTTTTATGTTGATGACAATATCATTTTGTAACCTTCCAAATATTAAGTATTAAAATGCACATATTTTTATTTCTAATCATTTTCATAATCACCTTGAAATTAAAATGAACATTTTTTTTTTTTAATTTGGAGGCAGTTCAAAGAATCTGGTTTTGAGAAGGGAAAACATGGACTTGCCAGAATGGTGCTTTTCAACAAAGCAAGCTCGTGATAATAGACACCCCTGAATGCAATGCTCGCAGGAGTCAAAGCGAAACACAGAAACAGAGCTGCAGATGATCTCGGGAAGCCAGACTGCTGTGGTCCTCTGAATTAACCTCTCACGGCATTTACAAAAATCTTAAGGAGTTAGCCTAACAGATCTTTAATTTTTATCAGTATTGATTATGGATGAGCTCCACGGCCAGCCCTTACCTCACTGACAAACACAGAGTATCGTGCCAGAATCTGCAGAGTGAATCTCCACAGGCGATGCACCAGCAATGGCAAGAACATCTCATCTGACCAACACCTCCTGAGGCCGCTCCAAGTTCTATGGGAAGCCAAAAGGCAATATGGACTTTCAGCTAGAGAAAAAACAACAACAACACACATTTAAGGAATTTCAGACAATTTTAGGCTATAATCTAATGTAAGACTTTCGATGTATGATTCAAAGGTAAAGAAAGTGGCCTTCTGAAGAAAACCATGTGGTCAGCAAAGCTGTTGGAGGCACAGGGATGAGGAGCGGCCACAATCCATGTTCCCTACCACATCCTTCATGCCACGCACAGTTTTACATGACACTATGTCCTAGGTGTCTGGATAAACATCAAACATACATAGCATTCAGAAATAATGTTTAATAGGTACTTTATACCAAATCAACAAACATGGGCTGGAGTGGCAATCACTTGCAGAGGTTTAAACTTCAGTTTCAAATTTGTCCTGTTTCACAAGAGTCTTCCTCTATCTCAACATACTTCTTATTCTTTTAGAACAAGTTAACTACATATGACCATTTTTGGCAAAGATAGATGAAAACAAATTCTGAAGCTAAAACTGATTCAAAATGACAGGAGACTTAGCTGCATAAAAGAGAGTGGAAATTTAAGTCGAGGAACCTAGATATAAGCACACAGTATTTCAGCGGTTACTAGGAATAAATATATGATACAAAAAATTAATGAGGCTGTCAGAATATGCAAACATGTACTGGTAAGTCCACATACCTACAGCTGTTACCTGCCCAGCATCCCAGCATAGGCAGCCAGGGCCCAGGAGGCCCAGGATGCATGCTTCAGCTATGAGTCATTGTCAGTGAGAGGGAGGAGCACCCTGACCCTCTACCATGCAGACCAGTCCTCAGCCTGGGAGGAAGGCAGATCACAGCCCATTTGCTAAAAAAAACCAGCTGATCAGATAAGCACACCAAGGGGCCATATCCCCTGGACAAGTTATATTCAGGAATGAAAATGAGGTCTGTCTCCTATATTCTTATTCCTTTTTCATCTTTATAAAGCAAGAACTCTATATACCAAAACTATTTGGTTTATTTTTACCTTATTAAAAAAAGAAGGGTTGGGCATGGTGGCTCATGCCTGTAATTCCAGCACTTTGGGAGGCCATAGTGGATGAATCACTTGAGGTTAGAGTTCAAGACTAGCCTGGCCAACATGGTGAAATCCTGTCACTACTAAAAATACAAAAATTAGCCAGGCGTGGTGGTGTACACCTGTAATCCCAGCTACTTGGGAGGCTAAGCCAGGAGAATCGCTTGAACCTGGGAGGCGGGGACTGCAATGAGCCAAGATCATGCCATTGCACTCCAGCCTGGAAAACAGAGCGAGACTCCATCTCAAAAAAAAAAAAAAAAAGTCAAACTAAGTGATTTTAAGGTCCAACTTAAGGCATGAACAAACACACACACACACACACACACACACACAAAACCAGTGAAAGTATGCGCAGAGCATTATCATCTAGCTGATGTGGTGAACTGAATGAACTCATTTAGGATACCATGCCACTTATCACTTTGGGGGAGTTACCTGGGGCATCTTCCAGGACATCTGTAAGTGTTGCTTCTAAGGATCCTGCTATTTCTCTAAATCTGAGATAAAAACAAGAACACAAATTAGTGTTTATGACTCTGACAGATGCCTTTCCCTATCCATCCTCTGTTTTTCCTAAGTAACAGGAACTTTCTCTGTCACTCGCTGGTAAGTCCAGCCTCGAAATGCCTATTCTCCCAGCCTTTTTTTTTTTTTTAACTGAACAAGAAATCGTGACTAAGCCACTGTTACATAAGGGTTCTCTGTTATTTGCAGCTGGTCTGAATCATAACTTACCCCATGTTTCTCAAATTAAACAAACTGCCAGTTAAGTCGCCATCAAGAAGTTGTCAGGTGAGTAGCACCTGCTTATGATCCTCTATTCACTTCAAGGCCATAAAACTTTGGTTCCTCCAACCCATCTATCTTAACACCATCACAGGTAGGTAAACGTCCCCAGGGTAAGAAAGCTGCATTCTGCACCTGTGTTGGCAGCTTGAGAAAAATCACGGGAAGTAGCCAGTTAAAACTAGAACTCACTGCTCGGTGCTCTTCTAATCTGCTGACCCTCTCCCATGTCCATGGTACTTGCCCTTCAGGTACTAATGCTCAGTGTCTGTACTAGCGCTTCCTAGATGTGCGTTCTTTTTTTCCTGATGACAGCTGGCTCACCTGGCACCTCAGCTCATCCTGTCACAGACCTCTGTTCTAATAATGGATATGGACATGTTTTTACGACTTTGTGAAAGGCTAATGTGTTATATAGTTTTTTTAAGCTAGCTGCTCCGGCAGGCATTGTTTTCTAACTGTATAACTCTTCCAATCTCATACCTGTCTTTACTAGCATGCTCTTTTGTCACCTGCTAATTGCCTTACTAGTAATGAATTCCGATGCATGCTCAATATCAATTTATCCAACTGATACGAAATTATTTTTTATAGTACATAATGTGCTTTTAAAAAGCGGTTCAGAGACTGAGCTAAAGGCAACTGTCTAAAGAGTAAAAAGAACAGCTTGACACAAAAAGCTGCAGCCCTACCCAACACAGCTGAGCACTGAAGACACCAAGGCTATCCTGGACCATTACAGCTGGCTGGTTTCCAGTAGCCGTCCTGTCTGCCCCACGGAAAGAGAGGAACTCTCTAATTGCCCAGTGAAGCTCACAAAGGCTAGTCTTTTCCTGCTGCAGTTGAGAGGTACAGAAGGAATAAGTGACAGATGGAAAAGTGGGATAAGAAAGCACTGGAAACTAGCCCAGGAACAGCAGTAAGAGGAGGCAGTGACACTGAACACGGGAACAAGGGAGATGGGACTGCTCTGCACCTGGGAGAGCAAACCAGCATCTAGAGCTCAACCTCAGACGCCCAGTCCTGCCTTTCTTCAAAATCTAAACAAAATACAGGAAGTTAGCCCTGATACAGAAAAGGCCTGATAGCTGGCACAGCACTGTTTATATCAGGGAAAAACTGGAAGCAACTTAAATGGCCAAAGAAAGAATATGGTTATAGAATCTGCGGTATATTCAGTGGACTAGTATGCAGTACTAATGTGGAAGCTTGATGCTATAAACCAATAAGGAAAAATAGGTATAATTTAGTACTATGCAAAGACATAGGACACTGAGTTTTATGTATATTTACGATAATTCTGAAAAGCATACAAATGAAAAAGTACCAAAAAAATGCAGCAGAGCCTTGATCCCTGCACTTCACAGAGGTTCTGCCTGTCTGTGAGCAGGGGCAGTGATGCAGGATTACAACTGCCCGAGTCACTTGGCCCAGGTGTGCTCCCCAGCCAGGGGACCAGCCCCTCACACAGCTCTGCTGTGCGGTAACTGCCAGGAGTGAAGCAACAGAACGTATTTCTTCTTGGAAAATGGCCAAAAGAGAGAGGGAACCTCTGTTGAAATCTGAAAAGCTATGCTGTGGTTTTCATGTGCACATCGAATGTCATTCTATTCTCAACAGGATCCACGTAAGAAGGGCAACCCCAAATACAAACGTTTCTAAATTCTTAAATACAGGCCCGGGGAAGGTCTCTAGACATATTCCTCCACGAACATCACAGGTCTACAGTAATACTTAAATAAAAATTAAAATGGCGATAACAATAGTGATGCCTACTGTTTTTTTTCTCTGAAGTATCAGGGACATCGTAAGTGCCCCTGGCTCTCGTGGATACACATGTCTGAGAGGAGTGCAGGGACAGGAAAGAAAGGGCTACCCGCACCTCAATATTACTATGTAGATTCCACATATAAGACTGTGTTCAGCATATACTATGTAACACAGTATATACATGTGAATGTACTAGAAATATTTCAATTTTAGAAAGAACAGCAAACTGAAATTTAGCCTTTGGCATGTAAAGGGCTAACACCTGCAGTTTCCAGGTAGCCACTGACTCACTACAATTTGAGGCTGTTTTGATCACATCTGCATTTAATTTCTTCCTACGAGAAACTAAGTCCTCATCTACTTTCCAATATGCCCATAGGAGCAAATGAAATGTAGACACAGTGGGGTCTCAGGGACAGTGAGAGGATACAAAATGTGTTCACAAGAATTGTGGTGATGGCTGGGGTGGGGAGGTGGCCTTTTTCCTGAAGATGATTGGGATATGGTACACAGTCAGATCCAGGAGCAGAAAACTTTTACTGAGAGCGCAATACTAATATTTCTTCTTAGGAAATGTTCAACCATCACCACCCCACTGTCTTTAGGTTTACTTCAAATGACCTTGAAATGAATCTGATGACAATGCAACTCTGACCCTAACCATGTTTGTGGAACTTTTTGTCATCCTTCAGAGCAAACAACCCAACACCTGATAAAAATCAATAGAAAAGTTCGACAAAGTCTTAACGGAATTTACTTTTTAGATGGAAAAACAAATGTACTAAAAACAAGTTCTACACTTCACAACTCAAACGTATTTTTTTAAATTTCATGAATTTTAAATAAAAGAGGTTTTTTTCAAAAAGGCTAATCAACTCCTTTGAAGGCTTAAGGCTGAAATCTGCTGAAGGTAAAAAAGACTTGCAGGGAACTGGCTGAGTTGCAATGGAGTTTAAGCCCCAATTACCAGTTTTGAGAGAAATTGAAATGAAGGGAGATGCAGCTGAAGCCAAGCTGCGCCATCACCAAGGGGCCCAGCCTGGCAGAGCCAAGAGCACAGGCTGAAATAGCCCATGGGGGCTGCAGGAGGTGCAGTGGTGGGATGGAAGAGTGAGGTAACAGTGCATGGGTCCCAGGGTCTGAGGAAAAGGACCAGGAAAGAGTTTGGAGGCAGGAAGCAGAGGAGTATGTTTGTGAGGTGACAGCATTAGATAACCAAAGTAATCTAACTCCAAACCCGGACGACAGAGAGATGGGGAAATGTAAACCTTATTTCTCCATAGCAGTATCATTTTATAAAACGATGCTTTGCTATTTTAAATCCTGCTCACAAATCAAAAAGGCTTCTTGCCCTGGCTTGATGTTGATTATCATATAACAACTATTTCCAGTGCATCCCATTAACATCTTAGATGAACAAATCCATAATTTCCTGCTGAGAGACAAACTACATGATGATGCAACCTTGGAAAATTTAGCATAAAACACAGTATTGTAAGTGAAAGGGCACCTTACTACTTCATTCTGAGAACTGTGATTTCATTATAAAAAGATGATTACATACATTCTCAATCATCCTAAGCAATTATCATCAGGGGACCTAATTCTTGATCTCCCTCTCTGTAATTATTCCTCAGAACTCTAGAGGAAAGGACTGCATCATAATTAATGAAAGCATCCAGCAATGTAAATAAAAAAGCCTATGATTCTTCAAAGAGCATTTCAGGTAAAATGCCATTCTATGGAAGAACATACCATGACCTCATTCAAGAGAATCTGCAAAAATGGCTATTATCATCTGTTTTTCCAATGCACTGTATGATGTTAAGGGTTCATCCTACATTTCCTGAAGTATTTTATAGAATGGCTTATTGACAAAGGTGATATCATCATGAAACCTGGAAGAAAAATGTCACCATTTTCCAGAATAGAGGGCACAAATGTCACAAAGATGATAAGGGAAGCTGAAATAATGACGAGGCTTCTCATACACTAATAGATGGAACCAGCTGCAAAGAACACTCAAGGCTCTGCTTTTCCCCATTCCCTCTAGGCGACAAGGATTTCAGATGAGCAAAACCAGATGTGCGACAGGTTCATTATTTGAGGCAGATGATGAAACAGGGAAAATGGAAAAAAAGAGCTGCTGTATAACTCTACTTTCTCTTTTCACAGTGAATGAGGATACGGTGGGTGGGAATGAGGCTGGGCTTGGAGTCAGCTCCTTCCAACTCTTGTGTTCTGAGCTCTCCAATTACCAAAAAATAAAACTTACGTTTTTTTGTCATGCAAGTCAGACTTTGGCAACCATAATATTTCTTATGTATCTTTCTCCACTTTCAATTTTGTCTCCCAAAGCCTATTATGACGATCAGAGAAAAGGAGCCACTAATTGGCACAACAACCTTAATTGGCATTCAAATTCTGTTTTAGAAGGGTGTGCGGTGAATAAATGACTAACCTTATTTGAAAATAAACAGGCAAGTTCCACTTATTATTGAAGCTATGATAGGCAGGATGTGCTCTTAATCTTTTTACACTAGCCTGTGATCCACATTGCCGTTCAAATCTTCTGACAAAATCCATACTTATGGTGTATTTCTAAAATAAAAACAAATGGAAAATTTTCATTATCAGAAAACTAACCAGAACAGGGAGCATGTACTGAAAACCGTAATCAAGATAAATAAGCTCAACACATAAGAATCACAGTTTCCAGAGTTAACAGGGACCTTACGAGATCTTCCCTCCAACGTCCCATTGAAAGATGCGTAAATGCCCAGAGTGGTTCTGGGATACGTCTTCCGTGTCTTCCGTGGCAAAGCCCATCTGAGAGCCAGGCATGCTAAGTCCGGTGCTCTCTAAATGGTAGTGCTCATGTTCTAGGGCCCCCTACCCCAGCCCACTGGAATTTGAATTGACAGCAGATTAAACGACATAATTCATCATTGCCTCACATAGGAGAAAGAACAGAAGGAGAAAATTCTGAAGAAAAAAGGGAGAGAAGAGAAATAATCGAACCATGTGTGTATTCACATCATTTTTATAAATGAGATAGCATGAAAACTGACAGGGAGATGCACCAAAACCATTAAGAGTGGCAGCTAACTCGTAGCATTTATCATCAACACACTGTGCTTAGAATTTTATTATTTAATTTAACCCACAAAACTATCCCACAAGGCAACTGCTATCATCCTCATCATCATCCCCCATTTTACAAATGACGCTTCTTCTTCTGTTGAGGCTCGCAGAGAACCTGCTCAAAAGACAAGCTAGGAGGTAGAGGAAGCAGAATGCTAGTCAGTCAGTAGAGCACAACTGTGACTGCATGTTGCTTTTGTGGGTACTTTATTCCTGAAGCCCCCAGGCTCTAAGAACACTGTTGATTTTTTATGTTCTTCTCAATTAAAAGGGGCTCAATCCAGGGTCACCAAACCATTAATCTAAATATGCTAAAGTCTGTGCTTAGACAGGATTTTGTAGTAATAAAAACTACAGGCTTTAAATTTCTTTCAAAAGGTTTTGGGCAAACTTCTGTTATCCCAGAGAGTGGTCTAGGTGTGTGGAGTTGAGACAAAAATCGGGATTATTCTTTCCTTTTGGGACAAAACTATACCTCTGCATAAAATGGATGCTAAAAAATATATATAAAGATATTTCCCTCTTATAAGAAACATGTTACATTGAGGCTTAAAGCTGACAGTATTTCTGGAAATAAATGGATACTATCTGCTGGAAACTATACTCACAAACGTTAAGTATTAGCCTAAAATTCTAAAGTCAAGTTCTATCAGAAAGGTTCATTTCTGAGCTGAAACATTTCCTGAGTCAAACATGGTCAATATGAGTCTCTAAAGCATAAAGCAAATTGTAAAGCATCTTTACATTTGCCAGTGCTTAAAGCTTACAATAGCTACTGCTTAAAGCCATTACTCCACTCTCCTTATGCTATCTTAAAAGCTCTACTTTTTAAAATCACAAATGTTGTTGCTACAAAATTTATTGAAAACAGCACAATCCTGTTATTCAATGCACTGTAACATGCGACAATCAGCCAAGAGATAAGGTAAGTTGCATTTCTGGGATGGTAAACCTCCCAATGTGTTGTCTTATCTGTGGGAAACCTGCTGGGCCCCAGGCTGTTTACACTTATGTTGTGCCTCTCTACACTTAAAAAATCAATAAACAAATTCACCAGGGAGGCTAGACAAAGAACAAATACAACTTCCAGAAATAAAAAAAAATGACAATTAACTGGAAACTCAATATGCAGGTGGAAAAGAGTTTAGACACAACTAAGGATGGAATTAGTGACCTATAAGACAGACTGTGAAATTACCGAGAACGCAGCAAATACAGAGGATAGGGTGAGCCGGTCTAAACAAGAGATCTAGATGGAGATGATAGAGGAAGGAAAGAAAAGCACAATTGAAGAAATAATAAATAAAAATCTTCCAGAATGGATGAAAGACACCAATTCTCAGATTCAGAAAACCTATCAAATCCTAAGGATAATAATAAAAAAAAGAAGTTCTACTGGACATATCATAGCAGAACTTACTTAGCACACCAAAGTCACACAGAAGATCTTAAAAGCAGCCAGAGAAAAAAGGCATTAACTACAAAGGAATAACAATTAAATTAACAGCAAACTTAATAATGTAACTCAAAAGACAATACTCAAAGTGCTGAGAATTCTATTAATATATCCAGCAAACTGACCTTACAAACAGAAGCAATACAGTTATTTTCAAACACAAACTGAGAAATTATTAAAAAAAATAAATTATTATCAACAGAGCCTTACTAAAAAGTCTTCTAACATGAATTTCAGAAGAATGATTCAAGAAGGATGAGCTGACATTCAAAAAGGAACAGTAAGCAATGACAAACATGTAGGGTAATTCCCAGAGGATAATGACTATTTAAAACAATAAAAATGCCCCGTTTTTAAGATTAAAAAAAAAAGAAAATAGAAGTACGAGCAAGGAAACAAAAATATATACTATGAGAAGGGATGGCTGGCGTTAATGTGCTCTAAGTTCCGCGTATTGTCCAGGAGAAGGCTCAAGAACATCAATCAACTTTAGATTCTGTTAAATAACCACTAAGGTTACTCAATTTATGCAGAAATAAAGGGCACAACTTCCAAATTAGTAGAGGGGACAAAACGGAATAAAGATGGAAAACAGATCCCCAGAAGTCTAAAATACAAAGAAGGTGAAAAAAGAAGGAAGGAAGAAAAGATGGGAGGAAGGAAATAAGGGAAGAAAACTGGAACAAAGGGAAAGTACAAAATAAGAGTCAAATGCACTGACAATTAGAATCACTGCAAATTTAATAAAGTACCTAATTAAACGACAAAGATTATCTCATTGCATAAGAAACCAAAAACCAAAATCCAGGGAAGGAGAAGGAAGAAAAGTACCAAGAGGCTGAGCCTTTAAAATGATACAAAGGAAAACAAACTTATACATTAACTTTTTAAATCCTAACCATGAAATCTTTAAAATAATGATTTCTTTTTTAAGGGGGAAAAAAAGGGGGGGAGTGGAATAGGGCTGGACATGGGGGCTCACCTGAAATCCTAGCACTTTGGGAGGTTGAGGGGGAAGGACTGCATGAGGCCAGGAGTTCAACACCAGCCTGGGCAACATAGTAAGACCCATCTCCACAGAAAAAGAAAAAGAAAAAGAAAAGGAAAAGAAAAAGAAAAAGAATAGAAAAATTGACCAGGCATGGTGGTGTGCACTGAAATCCCAGCTACTCAGGAAGCAGCAGAGAGGACTGCTTGAGTCCAGGAGTCAAAGATTGCAGTGAGCTATAATTGTGCCACTGCACTTTACCCTGGGCGACAGACTAAGACCCTGTTTCAAAAATAGTAATAGTAATAATAAAATAAAATTTAAATTAAAAAAGGAAATAAATATTGGGGCTTTCTAACTTTTTAAATTATAGAGGACATTTATACAGTCTATTTTAAATCCAATCAATTCCTTTGTACTTGCTGCTTGAAAAAATCCAATGAGTACTGTTTGTTTTCATCCAAAATTATACGGCAGAGATGTACAAACTTAATTTTTCACAGAAAACTGCAAAAACATTGGCTTTTAATGGTCCTCAGGATGTTTTTAAGAAAATAATGTACATTTCTACTCACACTTGTATCTAGACTTAATTATACTTTATATTATAAAATGAAAATGTTCTTATTCCTAAAAGTATCATAGCTCGTATCTTAGATAAAGTGATGTGTGTGTTTTAAGGTAAATGTTCACTTAGCAACTCAAATTTTTATTTTTAATAAACCACAGAACCAAGACTAAGCAGAAGAGAACATGCTATTTCTCTGGTCTCCGGTTAACATCTTCAAGAATCAAGAGGATGGGCGGAGATACCTCATGAAATGCATCGGGATTCCCAGGATTAAAAAGCGAGGGTAACTTTTCTTCTAATCCTTGTACTATTTGTGGCCAGACAGAATTCACCAAAAAGTCATATCCAGGAACAGTATTGCCTTTTTCACTGTAAAGTAAGAGCACATTTCAGTAAAATACACCATAATCTATTTACAAAGAGCAAATTTCCACTGTGTTGCTTCTGCCAAAAGATCTGCTGTCTAAAACTTATTTCAACTTTAAAAAAAAAAACAAAACATATTTGTAATTTAGTTTGTTTCTAGGCTCAAATTTCTATTTCACTCCTTAATCTCAGTCTCACCTCACACCCGGCAAATCTCCTGGATCCTGACTCCTCCACCTGGTGTCAAGGCTAATCACCTTGGTACACTTTTCCCTCTAAAATACTTCCCACCACCTTTATACTCCTATCTTGGGAAAAAAAAGTACAGTAGTCTAATACTACAGGAAAAATAACCTTCATGTTACTGAACACCAATAAACCACACAGCATTGTAAATTATGCTAATTTATAAATTAATAACAGCTTTTATTTACTAAGCTATCTCTAAGATTACTTTCAGTTCTAAAATTCTATGACTATCAAATGTGAAATCTTATCACAAATTTTGACACAAAAATCTGATAATAGATTAATTTTTGTGTGTGTGTGTGCTTGTCTTATTTTGTCTTTGTTTAGCACCAGACTTTAAATTCCAAATTCCCAAATGCAGATGACAGGCAGCACTGAGACAAAAGCATACGCTTCGGAGCCAGCGTGCCTGATTCAAATACTGGAGCATGGGCAAATCATTTAACTTCTCTGTGCTTTGGTTTCTTCATCTTTAAAATGGTGATGATAATAGGACCAACTTCACAAAGTCATTATAAGAATTAATATTTGTAAAGTACTTAGGATAGTGCCTAACACACAGTAAAAGCCCTATGTTAGTAACGGTTAAATGAGAGAGATTCCTTAAGTCTCTCACGAACTCAAAGACCTGTAAACATACATTCTAGGCAAACACCATTTCACTAATCTGCCCACTTTGTTTCATATTGTGTATTCTGCTCTATTTTAAGGTAATTTTTAAAATGGCAAACAATTTAATAAATGTTCTTATTTTAGCAAAACTGGGAGTTTTGTAGCTAAGTTGCCATGTCAAAATGGGACTTAACATTCTGGTAAGTATTAAAATAAAAATTTTAAAAGTTTTTGTAATTTTCCTGCTTAACAAACATTATCAAGATAGATAAGTTATCAAGAAAGCTTTGTTTCACTGTCCAGGAAGAGCTAGCAAATAATGTTATTATAGTTTCACCTAAGTATTGTTAAGAAATTACTGGCGGGGGTGGAGGAGGGCCAGGAAGGGGAAAGAAGATGGCTGCCTCCTATATATCCAATTCCACACAAAATATTATACACTTTCAAATAATAGTAAGAGCAGGCTCTGTTAAGGTATCTGGAGAAAGAAAGCACAAAATTGAGGACTCCAAACTACAGATATACATAATATAATCACTACTAAATGACAACATTTCCTCGTTCCCAAAGTCAATGTCTAATGAAAGCCCCAAAGAGAGAATGTAAAACCTGCAAGATTAACAGTTGACGGATTGGAAAAGCTCATCTGTATTCTCTGGAGGAGAAATCACGAATGTTTTGGTGTTGCCAGTTATAAAGCTCATGAAGGGTGGCACATGATAAAAGAAAAGAGTGACAAGGGAAGCACCAAGCTGGAAATCTGAAGCCAGGAGCCGGGCACGGGAAGGAAAGGGATACACAGAACCTGCAACACAGTGACGGGCTAGCAGCAGATGAAGATGATCTCGCAAGGTACAGTTCAGATTCCTCAAATCTCTAAGCCTTCTACGTGAATTCCCCCACAATAAAAACTGTGGAAAAGATCCCCTAAAGCTTTGAAGCTTGACATCTCTGGAGCCAGACTGGCTCTGTCAAATCTAATGACTGACTGTTTCATAGCTATGGCTTCATTTTACATCATGATTTCTACTATATTCTTATCCCCAAATCCAACTAAATCCTTATGATTACTAAACAAAAGTAGCAAAACTAGGCTTCATCTTAGGTGGTACAGAGGAAAGAGAGAGGGTACTGCAAATGCCAAGCAGCATACTAATTACCCCACATTTCTGCAAAGAACAAAAATTCAAGGACAAATATATTGCTTGCTCCATGAAAACAGAGACCTTATTTGCCTTTTGAGCATTAAACTTAGTTAATTCTTTCATTTTGCAAACACTAACTGGGCAGCTGTTAGCTCTAAGACACTGTGTCAAGAGGCAGGGGAAGGTGTGAGCAGCGGAGAGGTGATCATAATGCAACATGGAAATTAATCAGCAGACACAAAAGCAACACGTCCTGCAATCCAGAGGACATGATGAATGCTGAACATTAGGACAAAGACTGTTTTTTTTTTTTTTTTTTCTTAAAGACAGGGTTTTGTCATGTTGCCCAGGCTGGTCTTGAACTCCTGGCCTCAAGCGAATCACCCGCCTTGGCCTCCCAAAGTGCTGGGATCACAGGTGTGAGCCACTATGCCCAGCCAAGGATGGTCTCTTGAAGGAGGTGGTATCTGAGCTGGAGATTCACGTGGAGAGGCAGTTTGACAGGAAAACGAAGGGCACAGGAAGGGCAAGGCAAGCAGAGGAAAAACGCAGAAGCACATGAGTACAAGGGAGCTGGGGAAAGGCAGCTAGCACTGTGTGGCTGGAGCATCCAGGGATACGGAGGGAAAGTTCCATGGCGGAGAGAGTTCTCCAGTGGAGAGCTACCAGGCAAGAACAAAAAGGGCCTCATGCCCTGCTTCAAGAAGCCTGGATCTTCCTCCATGTGCACTGAGAAGCCACTAAAGATTTATGAAGAAATCTATGAATCGCAGATTTCTGGGTAAATGTGACAGTCAGAAGCCTAGAGAAGGAGAGACTGGAAGTAGGGAGACAGGGTGGGGAGATTCTATTATTGTGGACAGCAGATGACAAGGCCTGGACTGGGACAATAGCAATGGTGAAAGTAATGGGATATTTATGAAAGAGCATCAGGAAGTCATGGAAACTGAACAAAGGGAGGAAAAATTGAAGATGAGTTCATAATTAGTATAAAACTTGTTGAATTAAACTGAACTGATATCTATAGACAGATTATGACATATTAGAATCATGGAAGGAAAGCAATTCTGACTTCAAACTAAATTTAGGAAAAAGTGCAGAGAAGAAGAAAGGCTAGACTTTGGATTTGGAAATGTGGTCTTCAGTCTCAGCTTCATCTCAGTGTCCACATCTTTGAAATGAGGCTAATGCAACCTGCCTCACAGTATCATAGGTAGAAACAACGAAATAACAAGATTCATAATGGATTCACTTCGTACAAGACGGTCATCGTCTGTCGTGCACCTGTGCTTAGCAGGTGCGGTCACTGAAAGGGAGGTGGGGGTCCACACGGGGTCGTTTAAATTACCTGGAGATGGCACCTCCCGTGACTTCTCGAAGAAGGCGGCAATGGTGAGGAACAAACTCCAGGAGTTTATTATACATGACTTGAAGGCCATTGGGATGAGATTCAACAAACTGCTCTATAATCACCTATTAAAAGGAATATCATTTTTTAAAAAAAGCATTTTAAAGGGAAGTACAAACTATATATTTCAGAGAAAACAATAAAGAAAACTTTACAAATCTGCTTCCTCATGCTCACCCTCCTCCCTGTGACATATTTTCTAAACAGTGAAGTAAACAACAGGTCACATTCAAAACTAGTTCCTTGGATTAGGCTGCACAGTTACGACTGTTGGGGAGACATGGGCTGATAAACCATGCACTCTCATCTGCTTCCCTGTGAGTTTGAAAATAAAGTAACACCTTTTAAAAAAAAAATTTAAAGCAGAGCACATGATTCTCCACTACAGCTCCTCACTGTCTTCATACTGGCCTTTTCTTCGACCATCATGCAGATTAGGGAAGGGTTTGAGGCAGAGAAAGATAGAAAATATATTAGTTTATTATTTTATTTTTTGTAACAAAATTGGGAGTCAGGAATGATATGACAAGATAAGCTGAGTTTAAATAAAACAGAATGTGGCTACTAAATTTAATATGCCACTGAAAGTTCAAATATTTCTTTAATTTAGCATACTATATTCAGTTCAGTGAAAAAGGAATAGATGAGTGACTAAAATATTTTCATTGGTTGGGCGCGGTGGCTCATGCCTGTAATTCCAGCACTTTTAAGTGACCAAGGCAGGCAGATCACTTGAACTTAGGAGTTCAAGATCAGTTTGGACAATATGGCAAAATCTCGTCTCTACAAAAAATACAAAAAAAACCATTAGCCAGGCATGGTGGTATGTACCTGTAGTTCCAGCTACTTGGGAGGCTGAGGTGGGAGGACTGCTTGAGCCCAAGAGGTTGAGGCTACAGTGAGCCATGATCATGCCACTGCACTCCAGCCTGGGCGACAGTGAGACCCTGTCCCCCAAACCACACACACACACAAATTTTTCACTTATTGACAAAGAAATAATGTACGTAATTTTTTCACCCCCATAGAGACAGCTATGGAATATAACAGGATATGAACAGAACTGAAAGATCATTTATTTTTAGTAATCTTAACAAAGCCAAAAAATTATTAAAATTAGTCCCTAAATTTCACTTTTATCATTGGGAGTCTCAACTTTCCACTTTAAAAAATAAAAGACTTTCACCCTGAAATCATGTGAGTATCATGTTTGTATTTACTAACCACAGTCAGAACATTCACACTGACAGGACACTGGAGGCAAGTCCCCAAACACTGAGGATGGGCTCCGCGACTTCTCTCAGTCTGAAGCAGGCGAAGCTGCTGTTTTTGTATGTCAGAAACTGCTGAGTATCAGCAACTTTATATGGCACAATCTATACTCTGGCTGCTCAGAAGCGGGATACACTTACTTCCTATATTTTAACTATAACCTAATAGGTGAAGGATACTGCATAGCCGAGTTCTAGATTTAAGGTATTACTTAGCTAATTTGTTATAAAAGCCCTTGATCTTTGAATATTCCTCCTCTCACCTTCCCGGTCCAGCAAACTCCTCCGTATTTTTCAAGACTTGGGCCAAATGTCATTTATTCCCTGAAGACTTGAGGGTGCCACTGTCTACCCCACTCACGCACCTTTCCACGCTCACAGCACTCTCTGCACCTTCCTCGTATACTGCAGTGTTGTCACTGCTTAATTGTCCACCCTGCTTAGTCCACCCATAAGACCAGTGGTTTGAAAACATTCTTTTAACAACTACTGAGGAACAACTGCCTGCCATGAAATTGACCTAAAAACACGTGGATGCACACCTTCTCCCTAGGTGAGAATGTCGCCCTTGAAGCCCGAGCCACAGCATTGCTAGGAAACCTGAGAGGGCACGCCCAATTCCTGGCATTGTAACATTACTTCCCAACTGTAACCCACGGAGACCAAGCCTTCCTTACAGCTGGTACTGTAGGAACTGAGAATCTTTCCAGTAAGATCTCTGCTCTCTCTTCTTATCTTCCTCACACCCAGTAAAGAGTCAAAGACAGAGCAGAAGCTCATGAATGTTTGTTGAAGGAGGTGCACAGACCTCATCTATGTATGGTTTCACTAGTACTTGGCCAACTAAGGCCTCCGCATCCCGTGTCTTGTCGATCGTGGCGTAAGTCCGCAAGCAGTGCCGTATTATGTCGACATCAGACGTCTGAAGGCCTTCTAATAGGAGGCCTTCCAGTGACTGCTGTAACATGGCTGTAATGCCAGCTATACGCTGCAAGAAAAGGTGGGTAAGTAAAAAAAAGCTCTAGTTAGAGCAATTTCTGAAACTGCAAATAGACACATAACAAGCCTCTTACACCAATAGATGATGACATATATAAAATCAAAATAATAACTTTTCCTGGAGATAACAATGAACCCCCCCCACGCCAATCTTTTTATAAGTAAATTTCTGCTTCATCAAAGAAGAATGTAGACAGAATTACAGAATGAGAAAAAAATTATCTTCCTCTTAAGCTACAGAGTCAATCTTTAGGAAACATCATGGATTTAAAATCCTATTAAGAGCTTTGGATAAATTAATTGTCTACATCATATAATATGTCCAATTCCATGAAATTCCAAATTAATTTTACTCTTATCATCTAGAAAATGTGACTGAGTCTTTACACAAAATCTATAATGTGTGACTCTTAGGAAGCTGGGGCCCAGAAAATTAAAAATTGAAAAAAAAAATGCAAGGCTAGGTTCAAAACCCTTAGATCAACAATATTACTAATTTAAACCAGAATTATTTAGCAAGTTCCTAAACACCAAACTGTGGAAATCCAAAACAACACTTACCGGTCTTACTTTGTCCAAAAGAGGCATGCCTTTGCTTTGAACAGCATGAAACTGTAACTGATTAAATTCTGTGGCAATTCTCTCCAAAATTTGTCCAGTCAAAAGGGGGCTAGTAGAGAAAACAATTATAGAAGTGTAATCCCTAAGGTCTCTATTTCCACGAGAATACATCATACACCTGGCAGGGAGAGGCTTTCACACCCACTATATTTTGACTTTTGTCAAAGTGTTTAACATGGCCACCTTGTTACAAGGTGAAAGCTAAAGCGTCTTTTGTGCCATCAGTCAATGTTCCCCAGGAGCCATATGCACAGCATGTTCTAAGTGCACTGGGGAATCTGTTGAGTACAAGGTGCTGCTGCTGCCTGGCCTTGACCCACAGGGACCAGACAGCAGCAGAGCTGGCCAGGCCTGTGTGCATGCAATTACATGTTTCTGCCACTGACTCCAAGCTCTCCCATTCATGACCTTTTTCTTCAGCTTCAACCTCCCTTCTTCTTCCCTCTTCCCCCCTCCCCCTTTCCCCTCTTCCTCCTTATCCTTTCTTTCTCTTTCCATCCCATTTCTTATAGCTGGATCCTTTCTACTTCTCTGCCTGCCTCACTCCCCTTGCTAAAATACCTCTAAATATTTCTAAAATACCAAATACATCTGTCTCCTCAATAAATGAAACTGACCCTCCAGCAGCAGTAAATATCTCAAAATATCTTATTTTAAATTTAAATAGTAACGACTTACTTTAAAATCACATTTACCAAACAGC
The DNA here is from genome assembly GCF_000951035.1 of Colobus angolensis palliatus. Lineage (NCBI taxonomy): Eukaryota > Metazoa > Chordata > Mammalia > Primates > Cercopithecidae > Colobus > Colobus angolensis. Next base: position 1,296,336 of record NW_012113808.1, read on the forward strand.
AACAGCTGTCAACCTATATGCTCTGGGTCCTAGTGACAGGGCATTCTTTACATATCTGGCACAAAACATAATAAATGTACTTTCCCCCCCAAACATATTATCAAGTGTCAGTATCACTCAAAAAGAAGTAAAATAGCAGAGGAGAAGTATAAAGGTATAATCACCCGCTGTATATACTGAGGCATCCTGTGTATACTGATGGCTCACCAGTGAGTGAGGAAAAATGTCCATATCATAAGGACACAGAAAACGCTGCACTGAGAGCATCAGGGGTCTACCCAGTTCTGTATTTGTAGCATCCAAACTAGTTTAGAGGAACAGGAGCTACCCAGTGTGACCAACCAAAAAGGTTAACTCTTTCTTGAATATCCCTAACTCTTTCCTGAATAATCTCGTGTGAATTGATTATTTATAAATTATCTGAATGTTTCTTGGCTTAACAAGCATGGTATATCTACTATTCAGTAATATTGCCCTGGTTTTACCTTCTCTACAGCTCAGATTTGCAGATCTGAATTTAAGAAAAGCTCCTCAAAGATGATTCAGAGCAAGGAAGAGTGCAGTGTCTATTATACTGAATATAACATACTGAATATAATATAATAATATAAGAGTATGTCTAGAAACAGACATCACTGAAGTAATCAGAAGCCCATTTCCCACTAGAGGGGGACGTTTGGTATCTTTTCTTAGGTACCTACTAGCTCCAGACACTGTGGGTGTAAAGATGTCAGGGGCCTTATAGACTGATGGAGAAGGCATGCAAGTCAATCAACAGTTCCAGTCTCAACCGTAAGTTGTCTGGTGGGTGACCCGGAGGCCTGATGAATGCACGGAGAGGGAGCATCTAAATCTGAAAGGTCCGGGAAGACTTCCTAAAAGAGGTGGTCTTGTAATTGAGCTTTATGGAAGGGAACTCTTGCAGTGTCTTGTTTATACTTTCACAGAACTGAGCGAGACAGGTTTAAAGAAAGCAGGAGGGATCAACAGTATTTCACACAAGAGAGAGGAATAAATTTTTACAAAACAAATCCATATCGTTTTATAACCTGCTTTTTTTCCACTTAGCACAGTATTTTGAACCTTTCCATACTTTAAGCATGTTTTGGGCTAGATTTGGATGGACTAAAGAGAAATCAGGCAGGTGAAAGGGAGGTGGAAGTTAAAGGAAGGGCTTTTAGTACAACAAATGGGCATACATAGTAAAATTAAGGAAGGATAAGTCAGCAATGTTCAGGGCAGTCAGGGAACCACAAGCAGTTCCGAATAACTTTAGTGAAGAATACAGAAGTGGCAAGGAGCAGCTTGGGAGTTTAAGATTTACCCTAAAAACACTGGGAAACCATTGCTTCCCAATCACATAGTAAGATGTGATTAGACAAATCTACAAGATCCATTTGACAGCTACAGAGTTAGTTGTCCTAGAGAAAATGAGAGGTCAGTCAGGAGGTCACTGCCTGAAATGAGGCAATGGGAGAACCGAGAGGGAGAGGCAGACATCTCTCAATCTCAGAGAGGCTAGAGCAGCAGACTCTCCAGGGCTTGCCTAGTGAATGAAAGAAGGAGATGCAGGGAAAAAAAGGAGACAATGACTCCCCCAACATGTTTAGCCTGCTTAGTGAAGGAAATAAAGGCACTGTTTCCTAAGACAAGGAATGAAAGGGAGGAGTAAAATATTTTTGCTGGTGGAGGCAGGGAAAGAAGATGAGAGCTCAGTTTTCAACATGATGAATGTGAAGTGCCTGTAGAACGTCCACTAGACTCCCCGCAGTCATCAGACTGATGAGTCTGAGGACTATAGAAGTTCGTCTGCAGATAAAGAGATCAGCATCCAGGAGGCCACTAAAACCATGGGATTGGATGAGGTTACCCAGAAAGTGCTGATCAAGAGCACAGGGCCAAGAACAGTGCCCTGGAGAAAGCTGGCATGAAAAAGGGCAGTGGAGTCCATCAAAGGAACAGAGTAGGAATAAGGAAGGAAGAAAAGAAAACGGGGAAGCAGGTATCACAGATGCCAGGTGAGGACACAGTTGGGAGTGGCTGTCAACGCTGTTGAGTGGAAGACAGAAGCAGAGCAGTTAGTTGAATAGGGCTCCACTGGGCTCTCAGAACTGACACTGACGGGGACTCTGATGAGTGCAGATGACGGGGAAGAGAAGGGACAGAAGCACAAGTACTACAGGCTGAAGAAAAAAGATGGCAGCGATTGACCACTTCTTTAACATCTCGATCAGGAAAGAAAGTAGAGACCTAGGACATGAGAATAATTTCCTTTTCAGATGCCTCATCTCCTCATCTATAAAATGAGAGATACAGAGCATACTGTTTCTACAGTCTCTCCAAATCTAAAATTCTGAAATCCTAAATTTAAGAATTTAAGGAGCCTAAATCCTAAAATTAAGAAATCCAACTTGTCTTGATAGTATGATCAGGACTTTGAACCACAGGTATATTCCATTTGGTCCTGGTTGGTTTTCCTGTAGCTTATCCCATATTAGTCAAGGAAAAATATGATGGCTATCAACGTGGCTTTCAGAGATACTTGTGTTAGGCCCAAACAAGACATGTATGAGGGTCTACTCTATGGCTACCAATCCTGCAAGTGAAGTTCCTATTAGCCTTATATGAGAGATGACAATAACAACACACAGAGTGAAGTAACCTGACTCAAGCTACCCAGCTGGTACAAGCAACATAAGCCCATGCTCTTTCCACTGCACCATGGGGCTTCCCATTTGTGTTCATAAGGATCCATTCAATTCATTTTCTGGGTCACTCAACGATCTGACTGATTTTAAATTCAGTGTGGGAAGGTAATAAGACACTACAGTATAACAAAGGAAACTGTCATCTTTTGCTTATTTCATCAGCTTTTTCTTTGCTGTTTATAAATTTCAGCAAAATGTGTCCTGTACTATTTCTTAACGATATAACACTCGTGTATTTTGAACCTCAAGATACATCAACTGGAATACTCTGGGCCTGTCTAAATGATCTAAGATGACTGCTCTTCCACACCTTGAAGGTCAATAGGGATTTTACTAGTCCATGGGTGAGGCAATTTCAAAAATAAAAACCTTCTACAGAAAGTACACGTTCTCTGACTCCCTGAAAGGTGCCGTGTTGGAACAGTGGTCTACGACCATCAAGGCTATATAATAACATGTATAAGCTTTACCATTTCATGCACTCTGCTTTGCTTGAGCTACATTTAAAAACACTAAGCCATAGACTGGGATTTTTCTTCTTTATCAGAAATGAGTTCTAACTAAAAAAATTTTTACCCTGGATGTAAAGTATTAATTTATGAGTTATTTAGTAAAAAATACTTACCTGCTTGCTTCTAGTGCAGATGTTTCTTTAGAACTTTGAGAGTTTAAGATTTTTTCAATTTTCTCAACTGATCGAATAACTTGTATAAGCCTCAATACACACATCTATAAATAAAAATTAAGAATAAAGCTATTGTCATGTTTAATCTTAATTATCTTATTTTGTCATCCTAAGTGCAGGAAAATACAAAGTCAAAAGTCAATGTAAAATTACCTATAGCATTCTACATTTTTAGCATTTCTACATAACACTAAATTCCCAAGAATGCAAATCTTTTGGCTTTCTAGAACAAACATATTTCAACATTGTATCACAATTTTAGAATTTAAAAAAACTTATTTTTTTTGGTTTCTTATATTATATCCTTATTCCCTCTTTCTTTTCCCCATCTGTTTTAGGACAGGGTCTCGCTCTATCACCCAGGCTGGAGTGCAGTGCTGTGATCTTGACTCACTGCAGCCTCAAATTCCCAGGCTCAAGTGATCCTCCCACCTCAGCCTCCGAAGTAGCTGGGACTACAGGCACACACCACCACATCTGGCTAATTTTTTTGTATTATTTGTAAAGACAGGGTTTTGCTTTGTTGCCCAGGCTGTTCTCAAAGTCCTGAGCTCAAGTAATCTGCCTGTCTCAGTCTCTCAAACTGCTGAGATTACGGGTGTGAGCCATTACACCTGGCCTCTTTTCCCCATCTTAAATAAACCTTTATTTTGGTACTATATTTATGTTCTCAAGATCCTTTTCTCATGTTTTTAGTTTCCAATCATATTTGTCCTCTTCATTTACATGTGCATGATATACCGATAAACCTAAGTGCCAATTCATTAAAGACATTTATTACACAAGGCAGATATTATTATCAGGGAACATTATAAAAACGCATTGTTAAAATAACAAAAATAAAGTCATTCATTAAATAAATAGTTACAAAGCATCTATCATGAACCAAGACATTCTTCTACACATTGGGAATATAAGTGGATAAAACAGGCAAAAATCCCCTCTCTCATGAAGTGGACAATCTTTTCTAGCAACGCACTACATTCTTGAATCTTTGGACAAAAGCTGAGAAGGGATCTAAAGGAGAGACAGAAGATCTCTAAAATAGGCTTCTCTCCCTTGAGATTTTAAAAAGTGTGCTTGGGTACTAAAGTTATCAAAAGAAAAACAAATACACAAATACATCTAATAAATACATTTAGAAAACACTTTAATATAAAAGAGAGACATCACACTCCTCTCTGCAAAGGTATCAAGAAGAGTAAATCACACTGTACGCCTGAAAGTGCCTGTTACTACAAGGTGCTACAGTGAATCAATGCTTTAATATTATAATATTTGAGTATACCTTTTTTTTCCTAATGTCCTCTTGTTTAGACACTCGTTCATCAACTGCCCGAATTCCTTCACTGACAGATGATCTAAGGCTCTTTAAAAGAAAAAAAAAAAAGTACTGCAGAGATTGTTTCATAACATGATGAAATTTACACATTTAATTCAATTCCACAGGACTTAACACCTACAGGCCAGTATTACACAGATATTGACAAATTACAAAATATTAGACACAATTGCTGTTTGTGTCTCAAGATTTAGGGGGAAAATGACATATAAAGCCAAGGTCATGCAGGATCGGCTGCCGAAAGAAAATTAATGCATACACAACGAGCATCACAGGTGGTCAGGGTAAAGAAAGGATAACCTGAGTCAAAACATAAGGGTGTCTGGTGGAGGAGATGAGACTTGAGGTAGATTCTAAAAGTTTGTGGATGCTGACAAGCGTAGAGAGAAGATTATCAGAAGACAAGGCAGGAAGATAGAACAGTTATGACATATTTCAGAACCAGTGAGGAATACATCCAGGGGTAACTGCAGGCTTCAATTTGGGCAAAAGCAGAAATAAAACAGGAAGGGTTAATTCAAGAGGGCTATGACTAGATAATACCTTTAGACTAGATTCTACACATTTTAAGTACTAATATATCATGAAAAAGTTGTTTTGGGAAAATTCAGAAGCAAGAAGTCAAGAACAGGAGGCAAGGAAAAGGGAGAGGTAATAGGTGGAGAAACATGTCCAGAAGCTAATGAATTAATCAGAAATTAGGGCCAAAATGAAAGTAATGGAAAAGCTAGAATAAACTGGAGAAATCACAAAAATTCTATAGAAAAGTGAATTCATTCATCCCACAAATGTTATGAAATACCTATTAAATGTCAGCTATTGTGCAAGCCAATGAGGATGCAATGGTGAAAAAGATAGAAATAGTCTCATAGAAATAGTCTCATTTCTCAGTGACTGCAGAATCTCACAGAGTAGCTTCATGAGTTGGAGGTCAAAAAGGAAGAACAGGTCTATTGCTAAACCAATCAGGAAAAAGATGGCTATAGAGACAGCTGTGGAAAGAAGGAGAGCATATGGTGCTGGCAGGTGGCAAGGTAAAGACTAGAGCCTGCAGGTGACAGAGCAGTCAACAGTGACAGAGCAGAATTCAGGAAAGTGAATCCACCTCCATGGGAGGCAATTTGGAGAGGAGAGGAGAGGACAGGACAGGACAGGACGGGAGAGGAGAGGAGAAGGCTGAGGACTGAGGCTTGGAAAACACCCTATCTCCAAGGCTGGGGGTAAGAAGAGGTACACTGAAAGGAAGGCAGAAGAGCCACCCAAGAGCCATGTAAAAGCCACCCAGAGTGTGGAATCTGGGAATCCAACAGTGGATCACAAAAACAATTTTCCTTCCATGGCAAGAAGAAGTACTTTAAAAGCTTTTTGAAAAAATCAAACAAGACATAAACATCTGAAAATATTTGCTAGTTCAAGGCACAACTCGAGACCTCTCTTTTAAGAGTTATTTCTTGCCTGCCATTCCTATGGACTTCTAAACACTGACATTGCTATTATTCTGCTTTTTTTTTTCAGCACTACACATGCACTGAATGTTTATGTATGTCACCTACTGTGAGCCTATTATGTGCCAGGGACTGTCTTAGGGGCTAAGTGCATAAGGCTACACAAGCTGCGCATGATCTAGTGGTGACATACACAGGTAATAATGGTGCAATGAACCAAGTTTATGACAGTTCCTCAAGGCTAAGACAGCATGGAAGTCACAGTGCCTGACACAGACTGTGGGGTGGACCAGCAGGGACAGGACAGGGTAGCACACTTTTCTGTTGAAAATGATGTCAAAACTTCCTTTTCTACTGTTCATCCGGATGGAGTCCCTGTCTCCAATGGCTTAGACATGGGAGTCCCAACTCATTACAGCAGACATTATCTCATAGGACCATTAAAATAAACACAATTAGTTATTACATTAATTGTATATTATCCTTCAGTTACATTAGGGTTTAAAGAGCTTCTGCGGATAGTCTAGGAACCTAACAATATATAAAGTATTATTTGAGAAAATATTTGTAAAACTATAAATTTTTAAAATAGAAACTATTCTTAAATTAGTGACTACCTACATATGAGTGAGCTAATAGTAACAAGTTGAGTTTTCAAACAGCCTTCTCCTCCCCCAACATTTTAAAGCTATATACTCCAAGAATCTGTCATCTTCAAATCAAACATAAATTTTTTTGGTTATAGTATCACACGCAAAAAATAGAGAATGATTTACAACTTTTCTGAGGGTATTATAATTACTAAACATTCAAAAAACAAAAAACAACAATCTAACAGATTAAAGGAATTCTTTTTTGGAGGGGTAAACAAGCATATCATGCTTTATGGTAAACTGTTTAATGTTATTTGGGAAACTTACCAGAACCTCTTCTCGTAATTGTCCCAAAGGCACAGAAAGCTGGTTGAGGGCTTTGTCCATGCCAACCTAAAGGCAGAGATCATGTTGGCACATACACTTCACAATCAAGAGTAATAGCTAAGTATCTATTTAATGATCAGTGCAGTGCTAGACTTAGGTTATTCCTTCTGTACAACAAAATGAACAACCATATATTGCTAAGTAACTAAATAACATGTTATTTTACAATAAATATTGTTGATAGAATGTGAAAAAACCTTTGACATACACGAAAACTATAAAAATAAAAGAAGTCATAATAAATAAAAGCTTTCTTAGGCACAATTTGCCTCTGAATAAAATATTTTAATGAATTTGAGAAATTTTAACTGGAGATAAAGAGCTATCTGTCTGTAATTTACAATATTCAACCAGCTGATGTGAAAGTCTCAAGGACTCTATCTGTCCTAACCATTATAACCCTTGAGAAAAATCCAAATGAAATAGAATGGAAATAAAAATTTCTAGGTTTCTAATCCCACCACAACATTTATCTTAGATGTACATTCCCCAGATGCAAATATGGCTCATTAATTTTAATGCTACTTAAAATTTCCATGGAGATGGCTACTTCCTGTACTTCTTTGGAGAGAGTTTTAAAAGTAAAATAAAATAGGAACAGGATGACCAAAAGGCTAACTTTGGGAGCATTAAAACATAAGCACTTCTAACCTACTTTTATAAACAGCTGATATGCTCAAGGCAAACTATTCTTACATTTTATAAAACCAAGCCTCCTAACGATCAATATTGGCCAATGTTCTCTCAATCTAGCTCTGGCTAGCATATGTATCTGAAAGTAAATTAAACATTTCCTTAAGAACAGCTGATATTTGCTCTTGCAAACTGATCTAAACCAGAGAGATTTCACAGTAATCAGTAGCTAACAAAAACAACCACTCTGCTATTACTAGCCTTTGCTTTTTAATAATATCAAATTCAAAAAATATTCAATCTAGAATAGTCTTAAATAAGTAAAAAAGCAAAATTGTATATCAAGAAAGTTTGGTTATTTTATTGATGAGATTAGTGATCTCTTCAAATTTCTGTGAGGATCTCAACTAAAAGGTTTCTAAAAACACACAACACTTCTAAGAATAAGTATGAGTAAGAAAGAAATTGTATGTGTGTAAATGGAACCGTGGATTGAAAGTTTACCAGGTTTGTTGAAAGATTGACAAAATCTGCATAATCCTTGTTGATGAGTTCGACCATGGCTGTTTTAAGAAGTTTATAGTAGAGCTCCAGGTCATCTCTCAGTTCTTCCAGCTGGACCCGCTTCCTACAGTCAGACACAAAATGATCGACATCGAAATCTTCCTGAAAAATAAAATCAGAGAAGAAAAAGTTATGGCAATAACATCACAGTGACATATACAAATGAAATGGAAGAAAGAGTAAGAAAGTCCATTCCATTCGTTTACAAGGCCATGCTGCTGCAGGAAGAAAGTGTCTTCATACATCAAAGTATGAAGGTGTTTGTCCGCTTTATAAAGGTGCCAAGAAGGGTGGCCCCTGACAGACAACATCCTCTCCTGTTGCCTAAAGTTCTAAAAGTGAACTTCTTTTTCAAAACAACACAATTCAATCAGGTTCTTCTCAAAATAGAAACGTTTCCCCTTAATTTTAAAGTAACAAATGTTCAATGTAAAAGTTTCAAACAACAAAGAATTATATTAAAAATCTCCATCAGAGTAAAAGAAAAAATCACCCAAATTCTCATGCTGTAGAGATAAGCACTATTTTTTTCTCTACCTAACACTGTGATTCACATCCTTCCAGATGTTTCTTTATGTGTCACATGCACACACAGAATCTTAATATTCATGTTGTAGGTAAACTGCTTTTCCCCATATAACAATACAACTTGGATGTCTTTTCATAATCCATATAAATTTGCATTCATGTTTTACATGGATGTTGAGTATTCCACCAAACAAGATGTTCAGGAGCTTGTGAAGCACACTGCAGCTCAGCAAGGCTGCTGTGGTCAGACTGCCAGATTTCTCCTCTCTGGGCAGGCCATCTCTGAAAAAAAGGCAGCAGTCCCAGTCAGGAACTTACAGATAAAACCCCCATCTCCCTGGGACAGAGCACCTGGGGGAAGGGGTGGCTGTGGGCACAGCTTCAGCAGACTTAAACGTCCCTGCCTGATGGCTCTGAAGAGAGCAGCGGACCTCCCAGCACAGCATATGAGCTCTGGTAAGGGTCAGACTGCCTCCTCAAATGGGTCCTTGACCTCCGTGCATCCTGACTGGGAGACACCTCCCAGTATGGGCCGACAGACACTTCATACAGGAGAGCTCTGGCTGGCATCTGGCAGGTGCCCCTCTGGGATGAAACTTCCAGAGGAAAGAACAGGCAGCAATCTTTGCTGTCCTGCAGCCTCCACTGATGAAATCCAGGCAAACAGGGTCTGGAGTGGACCTCCAACAAATTCCAGCAGACCTGCAGCAGAGGGGCCTGACTGTCAGAAGGAAAACTAACAAACAGAAAGGAATAGCACGTCCACTCAAAGACTCCATCCAAAGGTCACCAACATCAAAGTCCAAAGGTAGATGAATCCACAAAGATGGGGAGAAACCAGTACAAAAACGCTGAAAATTCCAAAAACCAGAACACCACTTCTCCTCTAAAGGATCACAACTCCTCGCCAGCAGGGGAACAAAATTGGATGGAGAATGACTTTGACGAACTGACAGAAGTAGGCTTTGGAAGGTGGGTAATAACTAACTCCTCCAAGCTAAAGGAGCATGTTCTAACCCAATGCAAGGAAGCTAAGAACCCGGAAAAAAGGTTAGATGAATTGCTAATTAGAATAACCAGTTTGGAGAAGACTATAAATGACCTGACGGAGCTGAAAAACACACCATGAGAACTTTGTGAAGCACACACAAGTATCAACAGCCGAATCAATCAAGCAGAAGAAAGGGTATCAGAGACTGAAGACCAACTTAATGAAATGAAGTGAGAAGACAAGATTAGAGAAAAAAGAAAAAAAAGGAAAGAATAAAGCCTCCAAGAAATATGGAGTAGATGAAAAGACCAAATCTGCATTCGATTGGTGTACCTGAAAGTGACAGGGAAAATGGAACCAACTTGGAAAACATTCTGCAGGATATTATCCAGGAGAACTTCCCCAACCTAGCAAGACAGACCAACATTCAAATTCAGGAAATATAGAAAACACCACAAAGAAACTCCTTGAGAAGAGTAACCCCAAGACACATTATCGTCAGATTCACCAAGGCCGAAATGAAGGAAAAAATGCTAAAGGCAGACAGAGAAAAAGGTCGACTTACCCACAAAGGGAAGCCCATCAGAATAACTGTAGATCTCTCTGCAGAAACCCTACAAGCCAGAAGAGACTAGGGGTCAAAATTCAACATTCTTAAAGAAAACAATTTTCAACCCAGAATTTCATATCCAACCAAACTAAGCTTCATAAGCAAAGGAGAAATAGAGTCCTTTGCAGACAAGCAAATGCTGAGAGATTTTGTCACCACCAGGTCCTGCCTTACAAGAGCTCTAGAAGGCAGCATTAAACATAGAAAGGAAAAACTGGTACCAGCCACTGCAAAAACATACCAAATTGTAAAGACCATCGACACTATGAAGAAACTGCATTAATTAATGGGCAAAATAATGACAGGGTCAAATTCACACATAACAATATTAACCTTAAATGTAAACAGACTAAATGCCCCAATTAAAAGACACAGACTGGCAAATTGGATAAAGAGTCAAGACCCATCGGTGTGCTGTATTTAGGAGACCCATCTCACGTGCAAAGACACACATGGCTCAAAATACAGGAATGGAGGAATATTTACCAAGCAAATGGAAAGCAAAAATAAGCAGGAGTTGAAATCCTAATCTAAAACACACTTTAAACCAACAAAGATCAAAAGAGACAAAGAAGGGCGTTACATAATGGTAAAGGGATCAATGCAACAAGAGCTAATTATCCTAAGTATAGATGCACCCAATACAGGAGCACCCAGACTCACAAAGCAAGTTCTTAGAGACCTACAAAGAGACTTAGACTCCTACACAATAATACTGGGAGATTTTAACACGCCACTGTCAGTATTAGACAGATCAACAAGACAGAAAATTAACAAGGATATTCAGGACTTGAACTGAGTTCTGGATCAAGAGGACCTAATAGACATCTACAGAACTCTCCACCCCAAATCAACAGAATATACACTCTTCTCAGCAGTGCACTGAACTTATTATAAAATTGGTCACATAACTAGAAGTGAAACACTCCTCAGCAAATGCAAAAGAATAAAAATCATAACAGACTCTCAGACCACAGTGTAATCAAATTAGAACTCAGGATTAAGAAACTCACTCAAAACCACACAACTACATGGAAACTGAACAACCTGCTCCAGAATGACTATTGGGTAAATAATGAAATGAAGGCAGAAATAAAGATGTTCTTTGAAACCAACGAGAATGAAGACACAATATACCAGAATCTCTAGGACACATTTAAAGCAGTGTGTAGAGGGAGCTGTATAGCACTAAATGCCCACAAGAGAAAGCAGAAAAGATCTAAAATTGACACCCTAACATCAAAATTAAAAGAACTGGAGAAGCAACAGCAAACAAATTCAAAAGCTAGCAGAAGACAAGAAATAACTAAGATCAGAGCAGAACTGAAGGAGATAGAGACATGAAAAACCCTTCAAAAAAATCAATGAACCAATGAAACCAGGAGCTGGTTTTCTGAAGAGATCAACAAGATAAACAGACCTCTAGCCAGACCAATAAATAAGAAAAGAGAGAAGACTCAAATAGATGCAATAAAAAATGATAAAGGGGATATTACCCCCAATCTCACAGAAATACAGACTACCATCAGAGAATACTATAAACACCTCTAGGCGAATAAACTAGAAAATCTAGAAGAAATGGATAAATTCCTGGACACATATACCCTCCCAAGGCTAAACCAGGAAGAAGTCGAATCCCTGAATAGACCAAAACAAGTTCTGAAATTGAGGCAGCAATTAATAGCATACCAACCAAAAAAAGTCCAGGACCAGATGGATTAACAGCTGAATTCCACCAGAGGTACAAAGAGGAGCTGGTACCATTCCTTCTGAAACGATTCCAAACAACAGAAAAAGAGGGAATCCTCCCTAACTCATTTTATGAGGCCAGCATCATCCTGATACCAAACCCTGGCAGAAACACAACAAAAAAAGAAAATTTCAGGCCAATATTTTTGATGAACATCAATGCAAAAATTCTCAATAAAATACTGGCAAACCGAATCCAGCAGCACATCAAAGAGCTTATCCACCACAATCAAGCTGGCTTCATCCCTGGGATGCAAGGCTGGTTCAACATATGCAAATCAATAAATGTAAACCATCACATAAACAGAACTAATGACAAAAACCAAAACATTATCTCAATAGATGCAGAAAAGGCTTTCGTCAAAATTCAACACCCCTTCATGCTAAAAACTCTCAATAAACTAGGTATTGATGGAACGGATCTCAAAATAATGAGAGCTACTTATGACAAACCCGCCACCAATATCATACTGAATGGGCTAAAACTGGAAGCACTCCCTTTGAAAACTGGCACGAGACAAGGATGTCCTCTCTCACCACTTCTATTCAATATAGTATTCGATGTTCTGGTCAGGGCAATCAGGCAAGAGAAAGAAATAAAGGGTATTCAAATAGGAAGAGAGGAAGTCAAATTGTCTGTTTGCAGATGACATGATTGTATATTTAGAAAACCCCATCGTCTCAGCCTAAAATCTCCTTAAGCTGATAAGCAACTTCAGCAAAGTCTCAGGATACAAAATCAATGTGCAAAAATCACAAGCATTCCAATACACCAACAACAGACAGAGAGCCAAATCCTGAGTGAACTCCCATTCACAACTGCTACTAAGATAATAAAATACCTAGGAATACAACCTACAAGGGATGTGAAAGACCTCTTCAAGAACTACAAACTGCTGCTGAAAGAAATAAGAGAGGACACAAACAAATGGAAAAACATTCCATGTTCATGGATAGGAAGAATCAATGTCATGAAAATGGCCGTACTGCCCAAAGTAATTTACAGATTCAATGCTATCCCCATCAAGCTACCATTGACTTTTTTCACAGAATTGGAAAAAACTCTTCTCAAAGAAGAGCCCACATAGCCAAGACAACCCTAAGCAAAAAGAACAAAGCTGGAGGCATCACACTACCTGACTTCAAACTATACTACAAGGCTACAGTAACTGAAACAGTATGGTATTGGTACCAAAACAGATATATATATATATACCACTGGAACAGAACAGAGGCCTCAGAAACACCACCACACATCTAAAATCATCTGATCTTTGACAAACCTGACATAAGCAATGGGGAAAAGATTCCCTATTTAATAAATGCTGTTGGGAAAACTGGCTAGCCATATGCAGAAAACTGAAACTGGATCCCTTCCTTACACCTTACACAAAAATCAACTTAAGATGGATTAAAGACTTAAACGTAAGACCTAAAACCATAAAAATCCTAGAAGAAAACCTAGGCAATACCATTCAGGACATAGGCATGGGCAGACTTCATGTCCAAAACACCAAAAGCAATGGCAACAAAAGCCAAAATTGACAAATGGAATCTAATTAAACTAAAGAGCTTCTGCACAGCAAAAGAAACTATCATCAGAGTGAACAGGCAACCTACAGAATGGGAGAAAATTTTTGCTATCTATCCATCTGACAAAGGGCTAATATCCAGAGTCTACAAAGAACTTAAACATACAAGAAAACTGAATCTCCAATACAAGAGTTCATGAGAGGAGACCTTTAAGAAGTGGTCATGAGGGCTTTGTCCTCATGAATGTATTCAAGCTGTTACCATGCAAGTGGATTCATTTTTGAGAGAGGGTTATAAAAGTGAGTTCAGCCCTCTCTTGCTCTTGTATGCCCCTCCCATCCAATCTATGCCACATGATGCTCTACACCCCATTTTGACACAGCAAGAAAGCCTTCACCAGATTAGGCCTCTTGATCTTGAACTTCCCAACCTCCAAAAATATGAGCCACATAAACTTCTATAGTTTATAAATTATCCAATCCCAAGTATTCTGTTTTAGCAGCACAAAATTAGATACTCACTTATATGGAGTGTCTTCACAGAATCTAAAGTCAAACTCTGGCTGGGCATGGTGGCTCATGCCTGTAATGCCAGCCCTTTGAGAGGCTGAAGTGGGTGGTTCACTTGAGGTCGGGAGTTCAAGACCAGCCTGGCCAACATGGCGAAACCCCGTCTCCACTAAAAATAGAAAAATTAGCCCGGCGTGGTGGCATGCGCCTGTAATCTCAGCTACTTGGGAGGCTGAGGCATGAGAATCGCTTGAGCCTGGGAGGCGGAGGTTGCAGTGAGCCAAGATGATGCCACTGCACTCTTCCCTGGGCAACAGAGCGAGACTCTGTCTCAAAAAAAAAAAAAACAACAAAAAAATAAAGAAGTCAAACTCATTGAAACAAAAAGTAGAATTGTGGTTACTAGGTGCTGGAGAATGGGGACTGGGGTTGGGGGTAATGTCAAGTGATATAAACTTCCAGTTATAGTATAAATAAATTCTGGAGTTCTAATGTATAGCATGATGACTATAGTTAATAATATACTGTATTCTTGAAATGTGCTAAGAGAGTAGATCTTAAGTGTTCTCACTATAACAAGAGGGGGTTAACTATGTGAGATGATGAATACACTACCTTGATTATGGTAATTATTTCACAATGTATACACATTATCAAATCATCACACTGTATATAATTTTTATTTGTCGTACAATTTTTATTTGACAATCATACCTAAATAAAGCTGGGGTGGGCAAGCAGTATGAAATCAAACCTAATTTTAAAATGAGCAAAAGATCTGAAAAAATGCTCAACATGAGTTATTATTAGGGAACTGCAAATTAAAACAAGACACTAATGAACAGAATGACTAAAATCCAAAACATTGACAATACCAAATGCTTCTGAGGTTATGGAGCAGTAGGAATTCTGGGAAGAATGCAAAATGGAAGTCACTTTGGTAGACAGCTTGGCAGCTTCTTACAAAACTAAACAGTCTTACCAATTGTGCTCCTTATTTAGCCAAATGGGCTGAAAATGTATGTCCATACAAAAACCTGAATGAGCAGCCTCATTCTAACTGCCAAAACTTGGAAGCAAATATGATTTCTTCTAATAGGTAAATAGATGAACAAACTGTGGTATACCCACACATGGAACGTTACTCAGCAATAAAAAGAGATGAGCTATATCAAGCCACAAAGACATGGAGGAATCTTAAATGTGTATTTCTAAGTGAAAGAAGCCAATCTGAAAAGGCTATATATACTATATGATTCCAACTACATATACGATATTCAGGAAATGGCAAAACTATGGAGACTAAAGAGATCAGTAGTTGCCTGGGGTTAGGGATGGGAGGGTGCTGGGGGTGCTGAGGGTGCCGAGAGATGGGGAAGAATGGACAGGCAGAGCACAAGGGATTTGTAAAGCAATGAAACTGTTCTGTATGATACTGTAATAGTGGATACACGACACTATGTACTTATTAAAATCCATCAAATGTAGAACACAAAGAATGAACTCTAATAAAAACTATGGCACTTCAGTTAAAAATAATGCCTCAATATTGGTTCATCAGTTGTAACAAAGGTAAGATACTAAAGCAAGATGTTACTAGGAGAAACTGTGAAGCGGGACGGGATAGATGGGACCTCTGCGCTTTCTGCTCAATTTTTCTATAAAACTAAAACTGCTCCAAAAAATAGTCTATTAATTAAAAAATACTAAGGTAGATAAACTTTTTTTCCTGAATAGAATAGTATCCACTTTTTGAAAATAAGCTATTTTAGTTAAAAAGCAATATTTTTTAAAGTAGACTTTTTTCTTGTTAAAATATATATGCCTATGTCTGAAAAAGCTGGAAGAAGTCAACAATTATGGTCTGTAAGCTCAGAAATTAAAAGAAAAATCATTTCTCTTTATACTCAGATATTTCTGACTTAAATATCAGAGATATTTCTGACAGGTAAAGTACAAATGCCCCAAACAGCTAGAAGTTGAAACAAATCAAATACAGGATAATAAGACAGCAAAACAAACCAGCTGCAGAAAACTTAAGAACCATTCACTAGAACAGTAGTGACAATCAAATTTAAAACCAAATAAAGTTTAAAAGTTTAGCTGTTTTAATAACTAGTTGCACACAAGGATGGCAAACAATGACTGACACAAGAGAACTGGGGAAGTAATCATTTAAAGCTTGCCTGAGACCCAAATATCAATATCCTCAACACTGAGAAAATTTCATAGAACTTTTAACAGAAGAGCAAAATTCTCCAAGCTGCCTCATGCTGAATGCCAAAAAGTAAAATGTTCCCCAAATATAGAAAACTATCAAATCATCAGCTACTGCAGCTGTGACAGAACCCAAATCCCCCAGACATCATTCTGTATTCATAATGATGGGAGGTACTACTAAGAGGGAACACCAAGCTGAAGACACGATCTCTGGCCTCAAAACATGTTCAGTCTCATTGAGATAAATACCAATACAAAATATTATGTGCTAAACTGTGGATTAAATAAACTATAGGTGGAAAGTCATAAAAGATTAGTATGAGCTCCTGTATGTCTGTGTGTTTCAAACCATTCTTTAAGACAAAGGACCAACAGATAAGAATAAATGCCCCTGCATATTCGATAAACATTAAATATTCACTACGTGCAGAAAAATGAACCTGGACCCATATTTCTCACCATATATAAAAATTAAGTCAAGATGGATTAAAAACTTAAATGTAAGACCTGAAACTATAAAAATCCTAGAAGAAAACCTAGGAAAAATTCTTCTAAACATTGGCCTAGGCAAAGGATTTATGACTAAGACCTCAAAACAGATGCAACAAAAACAAAAATAGACACATGAGACTTCATTAAACTAAAAAGCTCTGCAGAGCAAAAGAAACAGCAGAGTAAACAGGCAATCTACAGAATGGGAGAAAACATATGGAAATTATACATGCAACAAAAGACTAATATCCAGAGTCTACATGGAACTTTAACAAATCAACAAGAAAAAAACAAGTAACTCCATTAAAAAGTGGGCAAAGGACACGAACAGACATTTCTCAAAAGAAGACATACAAGCAGCCAACAAACATATGAAAAAATGTCCAACGTAACTAATAATCAGAGAAATGCAAATTAAAATCACAATGAGATACCATCTAACACCAATCAGAACAGCTTTTATTAAAAAGCCAAAAAACAACACTGGATGTGAGAAAGAGGAATGCTTATACACTGTTGGTGAAAAGGTAAAAAGAAAATGTGGTACATATATACCATAGAATACTATGCAGCCATAAAAAGATGAAATCATGTCTTTTGCAGCAACATGGAAAGAGATGGAGGTCACTATCCTAAATGAACTCAGAAAGTCAAATACCACATCATCTCCCTTCTAAGTGGGACATAAATGATGGGTACATGTGGACATAAAGATGGAATTAATAGACACTGGGGATTCAAAAGGGGAAGGGTTGGAGAAAGATGAAGGCTGAAAAATTATCTATTGGGTACAACATTCACTATCTGGGTGATGAGTACACTAGAAGCACAAACCTCACCATTACACACCATAACCACGTAACAAACCTGCACATGTACTTCCTGAATCTAAAATAAAATAAAATAAATAACAAAAATAAAACCACAATGAAATAAACCCAATAAATCCAATAAATAAATAAATATTCACAGTGTGACTCAGGCACTACTGTAATTACAGGGGGCACAGCCATGAAAAGCAAAGACAACATTCCTGTTCTCAAAGAGCATATATTCTAATGGAGAAATGAGAAAATCAACATGTAAACAAATAAACATTATGAATAGTGGTAACTGCTACAAAGAAAATAAAATGGAACCCTATGAAAGTGAGTGGTGAAAAGGGGATAGAAGACCCTTACAAAGCGGTATCTGAGCTGAGATCTGAATGCCATGAAGGCACCAGCCATGGGAAAGACTGTGGGAAGGGAACCCTTCCTCACAATAGCAAGCTATGGGCAAAAACGTCCCTGGGCTCTTCCCTCCAGCCCCTGCCCTCAACCTAGTGCTGTCCCCAGTGCAGTGTGGCCCCACTGACACATGACCCAGTTAGTCTGGAACTCGTGTCTCCCAAGGCTCATTCTAAACCTTTATTTGGTTACCAAATTACTGAAGCTTGAGAAATTCAAAATGTATGCTAAAGTACTTTCCAGCATCTATGGACAGATGATCTTAGAAGTTTTATGAAATAGTAGCACTTAAGTTCTAAATAACTTATTATGTTTAAATGGATTCATCAATTTTATGTTTAAATCTTCTGTTCAATACTGTACCTGTGTTTGACGTATTTATGAGAAGGCAAAGAAAACCTATAACCTGTCCCTTCCCTTTAACAAATATTTGTGCTGTGTCCCAGCTGATTTCTTCTCTTTCTTTCTCCTTTTTACCCCAATTTAACACTAATGATAATCTGCGTGGTCTTTTAGCTTACTTTCTCAACTTAATTTCTTGAGCGCTTAAGCAGAATGATCTCATTCTGAAGTGCTCATTGCTGCGGGTGTTTTAGGGACACCTGAGGAAGCCCAAGCCCCCGTTTGTGATTAGTTTAGTTAAATCTTCAAAGAAATTTGATGTTAAATGCTATATGACTAGTTAAACAACAAAGATCTATTTACATCATGCTTATCTAACTTTGAACAACTATCCCAAGTAATAAAAACTCAAGGGACCATGAGTTCAACATTTTATTCAAGAAATACATTGTATAATATTGCAAGAAGTGACTTAGAAAATCGAAAGCCACAACTGCTCAGAAAGCTCTTTCTTTTCTTTTTTCTTTTCTTCCTTCCTTCCTTCCTTCCTTCCTTCCTTCCTTCCTTCCTTCCTTTCCTTCTTTCCTTTCTTTCCTTCTCTCTTTCTCTCTCTCTCTCTCTCTCTCTCTTTCTTTCTTTCATACCAAAGAACTTCTTTTTACCAAAGGCCAACTGAATAAACTGTATGTCCAATGGTACCGATCTCATACTATCGAGAAAAGTATTTCATATTAGGAAATTGCTCCACATATGGGTAATTAGAAAATTTTGTGACAATCAGTCTCAAATATATTCTTCATTTCTGTTGCAAACTGAAGCCAAAGAGAATTCAAGCTTTTCATGAAGACTGAAAATGAAACCATGAACCTGTCAGGTCAGCATTTTAGTTGCTGTGAAATGATGGCACACGCTATGCCGGGCACTCAGCAACACTGGGCTGTGCAGCTTTCACACTCACATCTGCTCTCCTGTATCTCACCTACAGGCCAAGAGTCCAGATCACTAGATGCATTACAATTTGTTTTAAATAAGTGATGACCCTCCATCTTGTCCCTACTGATAAAATGCATGTGCTTTAGCATAGGGGACTATGTGATATTTTGGGGCTGTTCTTAGTATTCAAAATCACACATTCCAAAGTTCCTACCATCTAGAAAGGAAAGCATGACATGATTATTTTTCCAGCCTGGGAGTCAGGAGATAAGGGCCCTGGGTTGCCCCAGTTAGTTGTGTGATTTTGGAGGAAGTCACAACAACTCTGGACCTCAGTTTCTTTATCGGCAAACGGGAAGAATCTACTACAATTTTACCTCTGTATCCAAGCATTCCACACCCTCTAATTCAACCAGCCATGAATTGAAAAGATTATTTTAAAAAAAAATGTAAAAAATAAAAAGTAATGCAAATAAAAACACAGTGTAACAATGATTTACACTGTATTAGGTAGTGTAAGTGATCTAGAGGTGATTTAAAGTATTCCAGAGGATGTAAGTAGGTTATATGCAAATACTACACCATTTACAAGAGGGTCTTGAGCATTTGCAGATTTTGCTATCTGTGAAGGGGTGGGAGATGTCCTGGAATCAATCCTCTGCGGCTACTGAGGGGCAACTGTAAGTTTCTTTATTCGCAAAAACATAAAATGACAAGAGCCAGAAACACTGCAAAGAGTACTGAGATAAGCATCACTCCATGACACAAATGAGGAAACAAGCTCACGGAGGGAGTGATTTGCACAAAATCACATGTGAGCGGTCAGCAGAGCTGAAACTGGGGCCCACATCTCCAGGTCACTGCTATTCAATCAGCCAGGCATTATTCTCTTGGACACACGTCCTGTTTCAATATTCCCTATTCACACACTTAGAATACAGAGGAGCCTCAGAATGACAGTAAGGGGTCCCCTTATCTGAGGGAGATACATTCCAAGACCCCTAGTCAATGCCTGAAACCAGATAGTACCCAACTCTACATACACTATGTTTTTTCAGTCTGATAACCAAGATAGCTACTAATCAATAGAAACTGTCCATCAATGCAATAGGCTGCTCTGGAATACTTCCAAATGTTCTGGAAAATGCTTTCTCATGTCTTCATGGTGTACATAGGTGGCAGTCTGATTACATACAAGCACCTGTTACATAAAAGCACCGAGATGCGTTTTGAAAAGAGCACCCTGCCTGTGATGTAGAACATGGACTAGAAAAAGGCAAGAATGGATGCCAGAGGACTATAGTAAGAAGCCACTAGATTATAATGGCCAAAGATAATGATGAGTCAGAAAGTGGGAAAAGAGGAGACGGAGAGAAGTAGACAAATTTCAGAGATATTTGGGGAGTGAAATCCTAAGGCTTAGTAACAGATTGGATTTGAAGAATGTGAAGGAGAGAGGTGTTATCAAGGATGACTCCTGGTTTTCTGACTCACAACCAGATGGATGGATTACCTCAGGTCTAGTATTACCTGAGATTGGTAATACCAGAAGAGAGCTAGGTTTGAGAGGAGGTTGGTTTTTTTCATCTTCCCCCCAACAAATTCAGTTTTAAACATGCCGAGTTTGAGGTGCCACAGAGATAGCCAAGAAGAGATGTCAAGGTGCTGTGCACGTGAGGTTGCAGATCGAAGATATTTGGGCCAGAAGTATGAATCTTTCACCTGTCTACACGTGGTCACCTGGGGAAAGTGCACAGCATGTGAAAAGGAACAGACATGTGGCTGAGTCCATAACCCACCAATTAACGGTTATGAGGAGGAGAATGATTATGCAAAAGAGACAAGGAGACCAGAGAAGCCAAAAGAAAACCAGAAAGCACCACGTTTCAGAAAGCAAATGAAGGGAGCATTTGGTCTACTGAGGTCAGGGAAGGAGGCAGAAAAGGGCTGGTGTATCAACTTCCATCTAGCTAACTTTGGTGAGAAGTCTTTAGTGGAATGATGGGACCAGAAGCCAGAATGAAGTGAATTTAAGAGTGAAGGGAGAGAAAGGAAAGACAACCCTTAAGCATTTGGCTGTGAGATGGAACAGAGTGAGGGGCTTTAACCGGAGGTTGGAGGGTCCAGTAGAAGAAACCAAAACAGGAGTGTGTATGACAACCAATGGGAAGCAGTGTGGAGAGGGTGGGAATAACAGGTCCTGAGAAGGGAGAGGGCACCAGATCCAAGCACGGGAGGCAGACCTCCGGAGGAAGGAAAGACCCCTACTGGGGTCCCGAACTACCTGTCAGGAACCGGATGGCACAGCAGGAGGAGCGCAGCGTGTATTTACAGCCACTGTGTATCGGAGCTCCGCCTCCGTCAGATCAGTGGTGGCACTAGATTCTCACAGCAGCGTGGACCCTACTATGAACTGCACATGCAAGGGGTCTAGGTTAGGCACTCCTTACGAGAACCTAATGCCGAATGATCGGTCACTGTCTCCCACCACCCCCACATGGGACTGTCTAGTTGCAAGAAAACAAGCTCAGGGCTCCCACTGATTCTACGTTATGGTGAGTTGTATAATTATTTCATTATGTATTACAATGTAATAATTATAGAAATAAAGTGCACAATAAATGTAATGTGCTTGAATCATCCCAAAACCATCCCCTGCACCCCTGGTCCATGGAAAAACTGTCTTCCAAAAGTGTCAAAAAGGTTGGGGACCACTGCCCTACACAACAGGTTAACGATGGGAGAACAGGTACAAACGCAAGAATGAGGTTGTTGTCAGCAGGATGAAGGAGGTGCCGCTTGATGGCCTCTTTTTACTGTAAAACAGATGAAGTCATATGTGAGACAGAAGGATGTGATTTCCACAGCACACCTAGGTAACTGGGTTTAAGTTATCCCTGTTAGCCTACAATCTCTCTCCTACTACCAGTAACTTACATCCTAATTCATCTACCGATTGTCAACCCTCTCTAAGAGTGTTTGTACTTTTTCTTTTCTTTTTTTTTTTTTTGATGGGGTCTCACTCTGTTGCCCAGGCTGAAGTGCAGTGCTGCAATCCTGGCTCACTGCAGCCTTGACCTCCACAGGCTCAGGTAATCCTCCCACCTCAGCCTCCCAAGTAGCTGGGACTACAGGTATGTGCCACCGCACCTGACTAATTTTTTAATATTTTGTAGAAATGCATTTTATGTTGCTCAGTGTGTATACTTTTATTAAGCTGACAAAGTCAACAGCATCATGCCACCACCACCTTTGACCCCTCAAGTGCTTCGCTGATCTGCCACTCGTGCTTTTTGATCATTTACATAATATCTTTCACAAACTATCCCCTCCTGTATTTCTCAGATCTCATAAAAACCACTGAAATAACTTTTTAAGTAGCCTCCTGCCACCAGTCAATTCCAACTGCAACATATATGATCATGCCATTTCCTGCTTTTAACCTGACTATAACTCCACAACAAATATTGCATCAAGGGCAAATTCGTCAGTGTAGTATACAAGGCCCAATGCAACTTGCAATCAATCCCATCCCATCTAACTTTCTACTTTTCCAGTCTGTTTCCTGGCCATCCTTCCACATGCTAGCCACTGTGGACTGAGTGCTGTTTCTTGGCACACGTCCTTCCTATCTACCATGCTAGGGAGCTAAAAAACGTATCCTACTTATCCCTATACCTTCATGTCTAGACTGCTGC
This sequence comes from Colobus angolensis palliatus, assembly GCF_000951035.1. Lineage (NCBI taxonomy): Eukaryota > Metazoa > Chordata > Mammalia > Primates > Cercopithecidae > Colobus > Colobus angolensis. Next base: position 1,319,527 of record NW_012113808.1, read on the forward strand.
CTGGCACATAGCAGGTGGTCATGGAATGCCCACTGATTAAACAACTGCTATGATCTATGGCAACCTAAACACAGTTTCCCATCAACTGACTGGATTTTCAAGCAGTCTCAAATCTCCCAATGCAAATGTCATATCCCAACCTTCTCACACGCACAAAACCTATCCAATTACAAAATGTGTTGAATGAGACACAAACACAGAAATATATCCTGGACAAGTGTTCCAACCATCCTTTCTGCCATGGAAGTGTAACTTATATATAGTTACATATGTTTAAGGAAACACAAATTGCAAATAACCTTTATCTTCAAGCTCCACCTAAAAGATCAACAACATTTTACACAGAACAGCTGTTCTATGTATTTTCTTCTATGTATGTTGTCACTTTTATAAGCACTATAAAATGTACGGCACATTCATAGAGCCACGAAATATGCAATTGCTGGCATTCCAGCCACCCTCCCCCATCCCGTTTGCACTCTATGTTCTATTTTAGAACTTACATTTCTGTGATTTCACTTACTGAAGCTGCATATACCAAAGGCATTCTGTCAACTCAGAGTGGGAAAGGTGGTGGGGTTAGTGAGTCAGAGAAGATGCTGGTGTTGCACCTTAAGAAATCAAGAGATGGACAAGTTGAGATTATTCTGTACTCCGAGATTCTTGACGTCAACAACGCCCCTGATCTCTGTGTGTGGCCTTTCCTCTTCCAGGGCACCTCTCCCCAGCATGTACCCTTAGCTATTCCTTTCCACCCTCATTTCAGGGTAGCTCTTATCCAGTGGGCGAAACAAAGGGTTTCTAGATCAATGAGTTGATTCTGTACATTCTTTCAGACATCCTAATGAAGTCACACCTTTTAGTACAGTGGTGTAATAGGAATATCACTTACAAGAATAAGGTACATTATTCCTGAGTATAGATAAGTCCTACATATTAAAAATGATATGGTCACACTGGAGAAGATACAGATATACTTAAAAAAAAAAAAACCCAGAGCTTTGGAGATGTAATCTGAATGCAAATATTATCAAAAAGAGATAGGCTAATCTAGAAAAATAGAAAACATTTTAAGTCACCAAGAAACGCAGAGCAAGAGATTTCAATTCACTTGCTCAAAACTGTAGGTGTCTACTAACAAGCTAAAACTTTTCGCTTTTTAACACTGAAAGCAGCTACTAAACGGTGTCAAAAATAAATATTTTTTGAATGGTTTAAGTGCAGACGCAGAGGGTTACACCAAATAGATAGGCAAAGCTCCTCCTAGCTCTCACTCAAAGCCTGGCCATTTTCAATGTTGTGCCTGATGAACTTTATCATCAGTGAAGTGTTTTCAGTTTATATTTCTTTTCTCTAAGTTTAAGACCTACAACTACCAACTTCTTCAAATGCATCATGTACAAAGAAGTAGAGCAACTTCTTTAAAGAGTAATGGTTTCCTTTGTCGTACTGCAAGTCAGTAAGAATGTTCTAAGCTTCTAAAGATCCCATTCCGGAAGCTTTAGCTGAATGTTAAGCAAAACTTCAGGTTAAGTTCTTTTTCTTTCCAACCCGAGTCCCTAGGAAAGTACGTGGGCTCAGAGATTTATTCAACACACACTTAATGAGCTCCAAGACCCCGGTCAACAAGCTTCTTTCCGACAAGGGGACTGGCAATCTGACTGCACTGCATGGTAACAGGAACGGGTAACAGAGGCTTTGACACTCAGCTCAAAATCACTTGCCCAGAACTTTCAGGCCTTTTCATGTAACATGCACGATTTTACAAAAGTGCTTTCTCCAGGCTGCACCTGCCAAACCTGAGGCCAAAAGACTCATTGCGAAGTGCAGCGACGTCTCGAAGGAGGACCAGATACGAAGCGTGCGCGGGTAGGAGCAGCAGCCCGAAGAGAGGGCCCTAGAGGGCACAGGGCAGAGGCACCCCCATGGCCCGGCTTCGGGGAGCGGAGGCCGCGCGCACCTTCATGAACTCGTCCTTGTCGAAGCAGAGCGTGTCTGGCCCCTTGGGCAGGTTCATCCTACTTTTCTCCATCCCGCCGGCCACCGCCTCTCAGTGCCACGATCCAAGCGAGAAAACGCAGGAGACTGCGCAGACGGACTCGGCGGCCGCGGCCACCGCCAGTTTCCACGGCACTGGGGGTCCGCTTCCGCCAACATGGCAGCGCCCGCGCCGCGGCCAATGAACGACGGCACCGCAAGCCGGCCTGCGCCTGGCTCTGGCCAAGAGGGCCACAGGGGCCGCCGCTGCTGCGCCGGCTAGGCCGTGCTGCCCTCATGCGGCGGAGGGCGACACTGCAGCCTCGCGCGGGCTCCTGCGAGGCTGCCCACCTCCCTGGGAGGCGTGGCTGAGCTGCAGGGGTGGGTCAAAAGGGGTGAGCGGGTCTCCCTCCCAGCGTACCGTTTCTACTGGGAAAAATTGGCCTGCAACGCTTTTCCAGTGCCTTCTCCCCCTGAGATTGCTCCGCTTCGTTATACATGGCCAGAAGTTGGCCCTTTGGTTCTCAAGCCCGTTTTCCAGGTTGGACGTATCACACTGGTCGCATTCTTCACCTCCCTGTGCGCGGTCACTGCTGCTGGTGGGCGCTGACGCCTCTATGGAGACCCCCGCCCTTAGCCTCTGCACCCACAGAGAAGTGTAGCGTCTCCTCCACTGGGCTCCATTACTGGGAACTCATAGAGAAGAATGTGGTCAGCTAGGCAGCTTTGGATCCTCTGAGCCGCTCCCTGCTCAACCTCAGGCTCCGTTCCAGGTGGGCAGTCTCTGAGCGCAACTTTGGGTCTTCAAGGGGCTTAAAGGAGTGCCTCGCTGTCTGATTAAACAAAGCAGACAAATACATGTGCATGCATATTTATTTTTAATTTCAACCAGGAATGGACAAATTTTTGTGTTGTGGCCGGTACTGGTGCAACCAAACCAATTTCTCCTCCCCCCACCCACCCCAATTTTATTCTGAGATGTTCTTCCTTTTTCTCCTCCCTTGCTTTTTTCTCCTCTTGTCCCTTCCGCTAGCTGTAAATACCGTGGTCAAATGATTATGATTCATTTTTCTTCTTTTCTCCTTGACATTCTGATGACTCAAACCACAAACCTCACTTCGTACACTTCATTCTGCAAACCTTCCCTTCCTGCTTCTATTGAGGAATCTAGGCCTCTCCTCCCAATTTTTCTCCTTGGAGATAAGATTAACGCCATGATGGCCCATAAAAAGGAATGGGACAGCAGAGGAGAAAACCTCACCATGAGACTTTGTATTTCAAGTATTTCAACTGGAAAACTGGTCACTTAAAAAAAAAAAAAAGTGGGCATAGAATCCAAAACGCTCTACTCCCTGGCACTGGACCTAGCAGGCCCTGTTGAAGAGCCTATTTCCTGCCAGTGTCTAGAGAACAGATGAACAGGATGAGAGCTGGAAGCTAGCTGGAGGATCAAACTATTCTGCCAGAGGACCGATTGGGAAAAGTGCATCCTAAGTCCTGTTATGTTTGTTTGACTGGAGGAAATGACAACCTCATTTTCTGTTTAATTTTTTGTTTTCTCTGGTTATGAAAATTTTCAAACACACGGAAGTTTAGAGAATGCAAGAACCTCACCCTAGGTACTTAGCACCTCACTTCAACCATCATCAACCTGTCTCCTCTGTCCCTCCCCACCCACCGCATCAAGACCTTGTTGAGATACATATATACACACGTGTATATATATATATTTTTAGATGGAGTTTTACTCTTGCTGCCCAGGCTGGAGTGCAATGGCATCATCTCTGCTCACTGCAACCCCCACCTCCCAGGTTCAAGCGATTCTCCTGCCTCAGCCTCCCGAGTAGCTGGGATTACAGGCATGCACCACCACGCCTGGCTAATTTTTGTATTGTTTTAGTAGAGATGGGGTTTCACCATGTTGGCCAGGCTGGTCTCGAACTCCTGACCTCAGGTGATCCACCCACCTCAGTCTCCCAAACTACTGGGATTACAGGCGTGAGCCAATGTGTCTGGCCCTTTTGTTGGAATATGTTTTAAAGCAAATTCCAAACACCACATCATTTCCTATCTCCTGATACCTCAGTTTACACATCAAAAGAAGAAGAAGAAAAAAAAACCCTGACATTTTGTAACACCTAACAAAACCAACAATTCTAATAACCAATCTATACTGGCTCTGAAAGGTAGGCCTTTATCCCAAGGTCACACTGTTAATAAGTGGCAAGTTGCAAACCCAGGCAGCCTGCTTTCACAGCCCAGTACCAAGACACAGGAGAGGATGCTGGACAGATGAAACAAAGATGTCTGCAACCCTGCCTTCTCTTTTGAGGCTCTGCAGGAAGTCTAGGTAAGCTGGAACTTGAGCTCTTTCTTTCTTCACTGTAATTCCCTTCTGACATTGTTCAGAAATAAAATGGACCTAAATTTGTATAGACTGGTGGGCTTATCTTGAGGATGCTAAAGGGGTTAAGTGGCAAAGGCGATTGAGGGTCCCTGCTGCCTGCTGTCCTCCGAAGATTCAGAAGGGAGCCATCAGGACACCATGGAGTGGGATTCCTCTTGGAGACAGAGAGTAGTGCAGACCACCACAGCCAGGAGCAACAAGAAAGACTTCAATGCTGGCATCATACTCTACACAGGTCAAAGGCAAGAGAGAAAGCCTACAACTGCCCAGAGGACATGGCCCTGGGTTTCCACTCAGAGCTGATGTTCAACTGGCACACACTATTCAGCTGTGCTACTTGGTAAATATTGCAACACCTCAAAGGTTGGTGAACGGCCTCTGTACAGAATCTGCTGCTGCCCTGACCCCTACCTTGGCCTCATGATCCAGCCAAGGAACCACTAGAGGGTTAGTGCCTGGCTTAGCAGGGCTCCTCTAGCCAGCTTCTGATTGGCTAATGTCTGCGTTAAATATTTGTCTGCTGTTAAATAGTTGAATGTCATCTCTGGTAGTGATACTTATTTCATAGTATTTGCAGGAAGAGTAAATTTAGAAGTGCATATAAAGCACCTACCTAATCAGTGCAAGACATAATATGGAGTCTTTGTACCTGAGTTTTTTTCCCCCTTTGTTGATCTGTAACTTTCTTCAAAATGAGACTTTAGTTGACACATTTTTCCATCTTTTTAAGTCTCTCTTTTATATCCCCTAATTTCATCCTTTCTTGGCATTTCTTTATAAAGCATACACCTGCTACTTCATTTCTAAGTAAATATTAATCCCCCTTTGACTTTGCATCTCTGGAAAATTTTTAGTTCCCTATTTTCAGTTGCATTGTGACAGGTCCCATTTTTTTCTTCCCACTCTCCCCTATTTATAGGCTCCACATTTTTGGCAGGTTTGCTATAGAACGCTCAAAAATTGCAAGGGGAAATATTATGCTCAGGAAATCATAGGAGCATTTTCTCTGGTAATCATCACCAAGTTCTTATGCTGATCCTCTCCTGAACTGTTGGACTAAAGCAACTGAATTTTCCAACAGCAACCAGAGTCGCCCTTGTTCACTACTGAAGGATAGGAGGGTTTCCATTTTTAAATGGATCATGTGCTTGACCTGAAGGCTGAGGATACAGTTGGACGGTCCTGCATTCCTAGAGGAGGGCAGACATGGGGGTAGGGGTGGAGCAGGAGGGGACAAGGGAGACAGTCACCACCTTCAGGACCTGCACTCTGACTTGGAAAGCTCAATGAACCCAGCTGGGCTATTTCAACATCTCCTATATTTTGTTTATAACTCTGCCTCATTCCAGAGTGGGTTTGAGGTGGTTTGGTTTGATTCCTGAACATTTCCCATGCCAATTAGAAGAGATTATGTTGGGGGGGGGTCCCCAGTTCGGCCTCGTCTCCCTAATCAACTAGTAAATGTTATAGTAATACCCAAATATACTTCCATCTATGTTTTGTAATACACTCCACTCATAGAAATGGTAGGGATAATATCTTTTTCTTTTTAGCATTCCAGGGGAACTTGTGATTTTGAAATGAACCAAGAAGGTTACAGTTGTCTTCAAAGGAAAAAGAGTCAGCCTAGCATGCCATCCCAGATGTGACTCTGCGGTGTATCCTGTGCCTTTCTTGACTTTAAGCTATTTTGCAGCTCTGTAAGTTGTAGTGGATAACTGATAGCAATGCAAATAATAGTAACATTTGCCTATAAACATGCAAATACATTTTATCCTGTGAAAGTACAGTTGACCCTTTTTGCCTCAATTTCCTTTGGAAAAAGTCAGTTTTGCATATCTTAGGGAACTTCATTTGCACATCCTTGGCTGTATATTTGACTGGTCTTTAGATTGTCTCTTGAAATGGTGGTAACATTTTACTAGTTCTCTTGTTAAGTACTGAGTTCAAATCTTTACAAGTATTCTTTTTATATTTGTATGAAAGTTATGATTTTTAAAAAGTATCCCTTAGTAGCATTTCAAATCATAAACTGTGATAGGATCCTCATAAATGGAAGTGCAGAGAAATAAAATCAGTGAATTGTAGAATTGTCTTCTGTGTGGTCAGCACTATGACAGGGGCTAAGAATGAATGAAGCTCAAGACTCAGCCTTTGACCCTGAAGAGCTCAGAATCTGCTTAGAGAGACACGACCTTCAAGCATGATAAATGTATGTGACTCTTTCACATTAGTGCTCCTCAGGATTCTGCTAACCTTTCTCTTCTATGCTACCCTCTCCCACAGCCATCTCAGCTGTGCCCTTAGGGTTTCAGCCCTGGTCCACATACTCATAATTCTCCCATCACATCTTCACCATGTGCTTCTTTCCCCCCTCCACGAGACCCACGTATAATACTACTTCAGTTTGATGTCCCACTGATGCCTCAAACTCAGCATGTTTGAAATTGATTCATTATCTTTCCTGAAAGGCCCGCTTATCCTCCTTCATTTTGTTTCTTGATAAATGGCTCCACCAAATGCCAGCTGCATAAGCCAAACACCCAGAAATCAATCACAAAACTGAGCCAACCGGTTGCACTTTAAAATACTCAGCCACAAACCTCAAATGGGTGTAGAGGCAGAAAAGGGGTGATCCCTTTCCTCCCCATCGTAAAGGGTCAAGGCTGACACTCCTATAACAAAAGACAGGTTAACAGAGAAAAGCATCAGAAATTTATTATGTGCACACATGTGCACTGGAATCATACAAAACATGAAAACTCCAAAAACAGCCAGCTGGTTCATTGGGAAGAGGGGAGATGGGGGTGTAGGAGTGAAATAATTTACAGGGGAAAAGAATGGACCCAGAAGACAGAAATTAACCTGAAAATGATTCTCTTTGGAATTTAGATGAGCCCTAGAGGCAGACAGTGTCTTGTGGAAAAGTCCATCCAGATGTGGTTGCACTCCTCAGTCTTCTTTCGTGTGATAGAAAATGAGATTTCAGGGAATGAGTGGAGGGCAGTTGTGTTCCTCTTTGGAAGTCTGGTTTCCAGTTATATAAGGAACTTCAGAGAAGAACCTCATCCTGTGCTTTGGGAGAGACAAAGAACTGGAGCCAGAGAAGAGGATGGGGTGGTAGAGATCTTGAGGCTGCTTCTCCAGTTCAATGTGTCAAAGTGCCATATGTCAGGGCACCAGTTTCTGAGCCCTGGCAGGATACTTAGCAGTGACTGCGAACTCCCTTGTCTCTCCAGCAGGCTTGCTTTGCCTCTAATGAAAATGACTAGCTCATGCCTTCAAGACTTGCCTCAACTTTCTCCCCTACTTCTTCCCCACAACGCCCCCTTCCTCTTAGCGTATGCCCTTATGTCACCTTTTGTTGGGGAAACAGAAGCAAATTGCACAGGAATTCTCACATGTTCTTACCATCAGATCAAATCTATAGTACATCTGTGTCCAGGTATTTTCATTTTTTAACATTTATTCCACACACATTTATTAAACACCTATTCTATGGTAGGCAATACACTGAACATTGGTAATTCAGTAATGAACAGTACAGAAAAGTCCCTCTCATCATGGAATTTCCATTGTAATTGAACAGATGCACAATAAACTAATAAAAACTAAAAGTTCACTAAAGATAAAGCTGAGTTAGTGAGAAGAGCAGTGAGAGACTGTCATAGGGGAGCAAGTGTCCCCGCTGTCATGCAGCCAGGTCCCTCCACGGGGGCTTGGGACTCATTCTCTCCAGCCCTTTCCAGGACTCCACTCTGGAAGGTAACTCAATGCCTCCTTTCTTTTTTTTTTTTTTTTTCTTTTCTTTTTTTTTTTTTTTTTTTTTTTTTTGAGATGGAGTCTCACTCTGTAGCCCAGGCTGGAGTGCAGTGGCGCAATCTCTGCTCACGCAACCTCCACCTCCCAGGTCCCCTTTCAGCTTCCTGAGTAGCTGAAATTACAGGCATATGCCACCATGCCCAACTAATTTTTGTCTTTTTAGTAGAGATGGGGTTTCACCATGTTGACCAGGCTGGTCTTGAACTCCTGGCCTCAAGTGATCCACCCTTCTCGGCCTCCCAAAGTGCTGGGATTACAGGCATGAGCCACTGCGCCTGGTCTCAATGCCTCCTTTCTAATGGATCACTCCTGTCAGCAACCTCTGAGTTTCCTGCACTGCTGTCATTCACAGTATAGCTTGTAAAATACTTCTTTGTAACCTGGCTTGGTTACCATTCCCCTGGGGATACCTGAAATCTCTGTATACAATCATGTGCACAGATCATCTTAAGAGAATCCCTTTCCAGATCCTCTCCTTCCATACACACTCTTTAGTAAAACTGATATGCCTAAGAATGCATCGGATATCATTAGTGATAGATCTAATTTCCTTTTATTTGGGATTCATGGATCAGGGCAGCCACCATCCTACAAAACAGAACAAGAGGACTGGACACAGCAGCGCATGCCTGTAATCCCAGCACTTTGGAAGGCTGAGGTGGGCGGATCACCTGAGGTTGGGAGTTCATGACCAGCCTGGCCAACATGGTGACACCCCGTCTCTACTAAAAAATACAAAAATTAGCCAGGTGTGGTGGTGGGCACCTGTAATCACGGCTACTCAGGAGGCTGAGGCAGGAGAATCACTTGAACCTGGGAGGCGGAGGTTGCAGTGAGCAGAGATCGCACCGCTGCACTCCAGCCTGGGTGACAGAGTGACACTCAGTCTCAAAAAAAAAAAAAGAAAAAAAAATAGAACAAGAGGTCCCACTGGGAAATTGCAGAACAGCGGGGGTTTGGTAAGGCGTGAACAAGGAACCAGAACAATAGAAAAAATGAAGCTGATTGGTTAACATCATGTTACTTCAGGTGACTTTTCGTAGGGGTTAAAGCAGGGGAAACTTCCGTATGATGCTGACACAAGTAGATTGGAATCTCCTGTTTTCAAGAAAAACTGGTCTGTTTGGGGATCTATCTGCTCCTTAAAGTTTCAGTTTGATTAAACAGCAGTTAGTACAAGTGACTCCATTTTCCTTTAGTCTGGTCCATTGAGGCCTAGCGCAGGAGCTCAGCCCAAAAAACTGGTCTCCCTTAATTTTTTAACAGAAACTTCAACACTTAGGACTTGCTTTCTTTCTTGTTAAGAGGGAAGGGTATCATTAGAAAAAGAGTCTTTGGGTTAATGTTAACATGCTCTGAAATCAGAAAAGCAGAATCCCTTTGGGTTAGTGACATTGATTCTTTTAAATTAAACTAAATTGCTTTGAGGGACTACCAAAAGTGTCCAGATACAATGGGGGTAGAAACACAAATCAGCATTTTAACAGATGTTTTTCAGATTCAGTATGGTTAAGTAAACAAAATAACTGAAATCTAGGGTTTTTAAAAAAATTAAATTGTATCAGGCAAGCTTTATTCCAATCAAGTCAATCTTTTCCTATATTTTTAAAATACTTAATATTTTCAGCCTATAATTAGTTTTAAAACATATAGACTTATGATGAACTATTTCAGGTGTCAACTTAAAAATGTTCAAGATGGTACGTAAATTCTATCAGGAGGTGTGTGAGCAAAGACGTCTACTCCTGGCAACATGTGCTCAGGGTCTCCTGGTTCTCATTTCCTGTTCTTGTCTTAGTTCACCATAGTCACGTAGGTGTTCTCCCTACCATTCTGGACCTATATCCTAAATCTCCCTTAAGGGTTACCCTTTCTTATCTGATCTCCATATTTTCAGATTCCCCAGAGCTTGATTCTGAGTCTCCTTCTATAACCACGTGCTTTCTAGACCAGGATTTCTCAACCTTGGCACATTTTGGGCTATATTATTCTTCATTGCGTATTGTAGGATATTTGGCAGTATCCCTGGCCTCTACACACTGGTTGCCAGTATCACTCCCTGCCTGAGTTGTGACCATCAAAAATGCCTCCCAACATTGCCCAGTGTGCCCTGGAAGCAAGATTGCCACCTCCTACGTACCCTCATCTCTCAGTTTCAGAACCACTGTTCTCGATGATTCTAGACAGTATCATTGGTTTAAGTACTTTCTGTAAATGGAAGGCTCTGAAGTTCTAATCCTGACCTGTTTATTGAGCTCAGACTCATATCCAGCTGCCTATGGAATTTCTCCACGGAAATATGTTACAGACACCAGGTTTTTTTTTAACATAACTTTAACCGGTTCCCTCCTCTACCTGTTCCTCTCCTGGTTTTCTCCCACTGTAGTAAAGGGCATTCCCTCCTACCTAGTGGCTAGGGCCTCCGCCTTTGGGATGACTTTTCCCTTCCCCTATTCCCATCTGTCAGCAAGTCCTATTGATGTTACCTCCAAAACAGAATGCAGACTTGATCGCTGATCCCATATGAATCCAAATCCTGACGTGTGTGTGTGTGTGTGTGTGTGTGTGTGTGTGTGTTTTAACCTCAGTTACTGTCATCACGCTTCCAGTCCCGCTACTCTACGGAGACATCTGTTTTTCAAGGTCATTTCAAGGTCACTCATAATCACCACATTGCCAAATCCCTTAAGTCATTCTCAGACCTCAGATTACTCAACCTGTCAGTCCCAATTGACAACAGTAGTCCCTCTGTTTTTCTCGAAATGTTTCGTTTTATTCACTTAGCTTCTGACTCTGCCTTTGTTTTCTGCCGGTCTTTGTTGGCTTATCCTGATCTCAACTTTTTAGCACCAATGTGCTCATGAACTCAGACCTGTTTTTGCTTAACTCAGAGTCTCCCTCAAGGCAAAGATGAAAGCACTGACTGGGCTATGTTCTCATCTGCGGGTTCAGCTGGGGAAGAATCTGTTTCCAGACTCATTTAGGTTTTTGGCAGAATTCATTTTCTGGCACCCATATGTCTGAGGGCCCTAGCCTCTTTTTGGCTAACTGTTGGAGTCTGTCTTCTGCTTCTAGAGGCTTCCTGCAGTTCCCTGCCACAAGACCTCTCCACAGTGGTTGACAAGAAGCCCTTTACTTCTTCAAAGTCAGCAGGAGAGCCTCTGACTCCTGTCAGCAAAAAAACAGACTTATGTAACATGGTGTATTTGTAGTAGGGATAACCCCTTATCTCGCCATATTCTACTAGTTAGAAGCAAGTCTAGGTCCTGTCTACTTTCAAAGGACATAACATAGGTCAGATGTCAGAGGGCCACCTTAAAAGGCTGGCTAACACACCTTCCCTATCTCTACTCCCTGCACTGACAAGCTCTCCCAGCCTCAGGGCTTTAAGTAACACTTCTATTTTAATGACCGTCACATTTCTGTCTCTAGCCTGGACCTCATTCCTGAACTCCTGTCTTGTATATCCAACTGCCTACTTGTCATCTCCGTGTGGATTTAACAGGCATCTCAAATCCAACACATCCAAAAACAGACTCCTGATTTCCTCTCAGACTTGCTCCTCCTATAGTCTTTCCCATCCTGGTAAACAGCAGCTTTATTGTTCCAGTGTTTCAGGCCAAAAATCTTAAAATCTTGCCAATCCTTATCTTGTTCACAGAATCCACGCATAAAATTCTGTGTGTTTTGCCTTCAAAACACATACAGAATCTCACCACTTCTCCCCACCTGCCCATCTACTGCCTTGGTCCATGCCAGTGTCATCGGTCATCTAGATCAGTGGTTCTCACCTGGGGAAGGTTTTGTCCACTCTTCTCCCCATGGGTTTTGGCAATGTCTGGAGACATCTTTGGTGGCACCACTGGGGGAAGGGTCACTACTGGCATCTAGTGGTTAGAGGACAGGAGTGCTGCCAAATGTCATATGACACACAGGGCAGCCTCCACAGCAAGGAATTATCTGGCCCCAAATGTCAATGGTGCAGAGGCTGTGAAACCTAATCTAGATGAACACAAATAGCCCCTAAACTATCTCCTTGCCTTTACCCTTGCTCATCCTCCTGCGAGTCCATACTCCACAAAGCAGTCTGAGGGATTCTTTTCAAATCTAAGCCAAGGCAGGCCTCTTCTCTATTCAAAACCATACAATGGATTCTCACTGGTCACAGAGGTAAGGATCAATCCTAACGAAGGCCTTTGAGGACTTACGTGATCAGGTCCCCACTACCTCGCTTCCCTGCCTCCTACCACTTCCCCTCTTGCTTCATCCCTATTGATCCTTGTGCCTTTCTTCAAACACAACAGGCACGCTCCCATGTTCAGTTTGCTGTTCACTTTGTTTGGAATGCTCTTCTGCAGATATTACTGCTGCTCACACTTTTATTTCCTCCAGGTCTTTGCTCAAATAAGAGAAACTTCCCTGACACAGCCCTAATAAAATAGCAACCTGCTCCTATAAACCTCCACCTGCCATGCCCCATACCCTGCTTTACCTTTTTTCCTAACATTTATCAACTCCTAAGATAGATAGATTGATAGACAGAGAGATGAACAGATAGATAGATGAATAGCTAGACAGATGATAGATGGGTAGATGGATGGATACAAAGATGATAGAGATAGGTAGATGAATAGATGCGTAGATGGGTAGATGGTAGAGATAGATAAATAGATGATGGAGATAGGTAAGTAGGCAGATAGATGACACATTAGATAGATAGATATAAATGGATAGATGAAAGAGATGGATAGATATTGGTAGATGGTTGGATAGATAGATGATAGAGATGATAGGTAGGTAGGTAGGTAGATAGACAGACAGACAGACAGATAGATAGACAGATAATTTGTCTGCTTATTGTCTGACTGCCCCACTAAAATAGAAGCTCCATGGAGCCAAAACCTGTATCCTTCTTATTAACTATTCTGTCTCTAGGGTCTAGTATGGTACCTGGCACATAGTAGGTGTTCCATAAATGTTGAAGAATGACTAGTTTCCTCATTTGTACTTTCACCTTCATTCTAGCCATTCTCCACACAGCAGTCAAAAGATATTCTTAAAATGTGAGAGGAATGTTATCACTCCCCTTCACCTACCCTTCCAAACCCTTGAATTGCTTTTTATTGCTCCTGGTTTTTTTGTTGTTTTTTTTCTTTTTGAGATGAAGTCTCGCTCTGTCACCCAGGCTGAACTGCAGTGGCACAATTTCGGCTCACTGCAACCTCCTCCTCCTGGGTTCAGGCAATTCCCTTGCCTCAGCCCCTCTGAATAGCTGGAATTACAGGTGCACACCACCAGACCTGGCTAATTTTTGTATTTTTAGTAGAGACAGGATTTCACCATGTTGGCCAGGCTGGTTTCGAACTCCTGACCTCAAGTGATCCTCCCGCTTCGGCCTCTCAGAATGCTGGGATTACAGGTGTGAGCCACTGTGCCCTGCTTATTGCTCTTAAACTCCATTTGATTATTTACAAACCAGGCCAGATTAAGATTTTAGTCTTTAATCACTGAAAAGGTTATAGTATCATCACCACTAGAGACAATTTTCTTTTTTTTTTTTTTTTTTTTTTTGAGATGGAGTCTGGCTCTGTCTCCCAGGCTAGAGTGCAGTGGCCGGATCTCAGCTCACTGCAAGCTCCGCCTCCTGGGTTTACACCATTCTCCTGCCTCAGCCTCCGGAGTAGCTGGGACTAAACATGATAATGTTAAATCCTCAAATAAGTTTATTAGAAGCCTAACAATTTCAGTTTTTACCAAAATCTCATTAATCATCCCGCCTCTGTATCTATCTAATCTTTTCCAACTGCCCGGTTTTCCCTTCTGTTTCGGACCTTCACCATACTCTGCCAAAATTACTACAAAAGCTTTCAAATTTGTCTTCCCACCTCCAGCCAGATGTCTCCTTCCCTTCTTTCTCCACACCAATTCATCCTCCACATTAACTCCAAAGTGATCATTCTAAAAAATATATCCCCTTACATCCTTATTCTACTTAAGATTACTCAAGATCTCTAAATTTTCTTAGTGAAGGATTTTTTTAAGACCCATTAGTTGCAAGTGGCAGCAATCCAAAGCAAACCGGATTGAACAAAAGGGAAAAAAATACAAAGCAAAACTTTAAAAAAGGAATCTTCATGTTCACATAGAAAAAGATTCTGTGGTAGTTCATAGTATTCAAAGAAGAGCAGAAAAAATAGAATTTCAGGATCAAGAAATTGGGAGTTAAAAATCAGTGGAATTTGTTTTTTTCTCACTGTCTGTGTCTCATGTCTACTTGTCTCCATTGGACTGCTTTCTTCTTTAGTTAGCATCTTTTCAAGTGTCAGGGAAGACTGCCACTGCCAACTCTGTAATCACATCCACCAAAGCCACTGGCTTCTGTGGAAAGACAGCATCTTTCCCACCATTTCTATATCAATCCCAGGGAAGATTCTGATTGGTCAAATTTGGTCAGGTGAACCAATCAAATGTCCCCAACCAGACAGCATAAAGTGTGGGTGAAATTTCCCACAGACATTAGCAGGCTGTCTGCAGAAGAAGGAAGATGAGAAAACATAGTGGTCAGGCACAACTCAGTAGCTGATGGTTTCTGTAGTTTATTAAACATGGTACATAAAGACCTTCCAGATCTGGTGCCTGCCAACCTCTTCAACTCCACCTTAACCCACATCTTCCTCATGTTCTGTGATCCAGCCACAGTCAGCTACTTGAATTCTTGGGTGGCTTTTGCCTTCTTTTATCTCCAGCACATACCGCTCTCTGTACCTAAAACACCATTTGCTGCCTCATTATACAAAAATGATACTTCCACATTCTTCAGACCTTATCTCATACATTACCTCCTTCAGGAAGTCTTTGTTTTAACATGTGGATTTTATTATTATTCAAGTGTAATGAGGCCAGCAGATCAGGAGATAATCATCCTTGAAAAGATCATTTATTACTCACAGTTCCCAAGAGGAGGGGGCATACCACATCACAAAGGGCCACATGGGAAGCACCGGGGTTGGTCAGGAGACCCAGGGAGAGAGCTTTTGTGGTGGTTTTGTGGGAAAGAATGGGTGAGACAGGGAAGCAACTCTAGGATGGTCTAGTTTGAATAATTTCAACAGGCTCTGGGACACAGAGGTCGTCTGTAGTTGTCTCGCACCTGGCCATGAGGTGATTAGGATAGGAGAATAGTGGCCCTACGTATGAGAGCCCAATAAGAAAGGAGGTTGTGGGGTGTGGGCTCTGGATTGGTTGGTTTTCATATGAAAGGCACACTCTGTGGCAAGTCATTTAATATTTCTAGGAATTAAACAGTCCTGGAGGGGCAATCCCTCCAGAGTCAGCAAGGCCTCAGATATAAAAGCATCAGAATACAGAAAGTAAGTGGCAGGGTTAATACAATCTTTCCTAGTGTTTTTTTCAGCATCTTCTCCTAAATCAGGTTTAGGCATCTCTTTTTTATGATTCCATAATACCCCTTGCACACTTCTGTGGTTGCAATGGCAGCAGTACCAGCAAGGATATCTTAACCAACAGCCCAGTGATCTTTGACCTTCAAACTACATCTAGGGAAGTGGGTAAGAATTTTGAAATAATTTTGCTTGGAGTGGGGGTTCACTCATCCATGTAACCTCAACACTTTGGGAGGCTGAGGCGGGAGGATTGCTTCAGCTCATGAGTTTGAGACCAGCTTGGGTAACAGACTGAGATTTGTCTCTACCAACATTTTTAAAAACTTAGCCAGGCATGGTGGCATGTGCCTGTAGACCCAGATACTTGGGAGGCTGAGATGGGAGGATTGTTTGAGCTCAGGAGGTCGAGATTACAGTGAGCCATAATCACAACCCTGCACCCTGCACTCCAGCCTGTGCAACAGACCCTGTCTCTAGTAAAAACAACAACAATGAACAAAATTTTTAAGCCATTTAATTTCAATTTAATGGATATGTGACCTCATTTTTATTCTCATAGTTTTTGAGACTACACATTTAGTTTTCATTTAAATGCCTTTAAAATATTTATTCAATTTCTTTCTACTAAAATGATGCAAACAATACTCTTAGGTGTATTATATACTGAATTTTGACACTTTGAAGAATACCACCACATTAACGTACGTAGCCATGACTAATTTATCTCTGTGCAGACTATTGAATAAAATGTTTCTCATCTTTATTGTGTACATAGTTGATCTTCCAAATACGTAATTAGTTATAAAAATTGAAACTCTTAACTGCTCTTTTAAGATATTCATGCCTGTGCATATTCATGCATATAAAACTGAAATGCGTGAATACACAACTATTCCTCTCACTGCTGACTCTATAATGCCTTATTGTCTTTATAAGTCACCTGCATGTGAATTAGGAAACAAAACTCCTTCTTCTGGGCAGATGCAGCTCTGTGTTGGGTGCATGACTTGGGGGCAGAGCATGGGATGGCTTTTGGCTCTCCTTGCTGCCTGGTCAATAATGCCTTGGTCTGCACTAACCTGCAAGACCTTAGACAAAGGTGTTAAATGCACACTAGCTTTGCTCAAATGGGCAAGTCTCAACTCATCTTCCTCCCTGAGATCCTCATGCTATCCACAGGACAGGATAGCCAGCCATGTAACAGCACACTATGGTGTAAAACTATACATCATGGTGTAAATTTGTGTACTCCTTATAAAATGTTTATGTTTGCATTTAGGAATGTAAGCATGTATTAGACATTCTTAGTGATTCAACTTTGAAGCAAAGATTTTCTGTCACCTTTTCTTCAATTTAAATTAAAGAATACCCTGAGATTTCAAGGCAAAATATTATGAGTCAGTTTTTATTTGTAATTATTTACCTTTGCAATCAAAATTTTCTCAAGGAACAAAATACAAATGAATACAACATAAAACATAGATATACTTTGGATGCTGACTCTCTAATTGTCAAATATAACTTCTCATTCTATGTTTCTTTGTATCATCTTATGATTCCTATTCATTGACTAAAAATTAAGTAAATATTATAAATTTTCAGTTACAAATTTATGGTAATGAAATATACTTTTATCAATTTTACATGTGATGGATCTTGGATTTTTTTCCCCATTTTAAAAATTAGAATTTATTTTTTAGAGCGGTTTTAGGTTCACAGTGAAATTGAGTGGAAGAAACAGATACTTCCCATATACCCTTCCCCACTCCCCCACCATGCACATCCTCCCCCATGGCCAACATCCCCAACCTAAGGGTACATTTGTTACAATTCATGAACCTACATTGGCACTTGAGGAAAAGCAGGTATAAATAAGACTTTGGCCGGGCCCGGTGGCTCACACCTGTAATCCCAGCACTTTGAGGGGCCGAGGCAGGCAGATGACCTGAGGTCAGGAGTTCGCAACCAGCCTGGGCAACACGGTGAAACCCTGTCTCTACTAAAATACAAAAAAGTAGCCGGGCGTGGTGGCATGTGCCTGTAGTTCCAGCTACTTCGGAGGCTGAGGCAGCATAATTGCTTGAACCCAGGAGGCGGAGGTTGCAGTGAGCCAAAATTGCGCCACTGCACTTCAAGCTGGATGACAGAGTGAGACTTCATCTTAGAAAAAAAAAAAAAAAAAGTCTTTGGGGATAGTTTCAGGTATTCTAGAAGGAATTCATTCACTCAAGGACTCTGGTTTCCAGAGTTCTTGCCGTGCCTCCCAGGTTTTAAAAAGTTCAGTCTGCGCGTGGTGGCTCACATCTCAGCACTTTGGGAGGCCGAGGCAGGTGGATTGCTCAAGCCCGGGAGTTCGAGACCAGCCTGGGCAACATGGTAATACCCCATCTCTACCAAAAACAAATAATAAGAAGAATACAAAAATTAGCAGGGCTATTTCTTTTCTTTTCTTTTTTTTTGAGTGGCTGTAGTCCCAACTACTCAAGGATTGAGGTGAGGGGATCACTTGAGCCCAGGAGGTAGAGGTAGCAGTGAGCTGTGATTGCAGGACTGCACTCCAGCCTGGGCAACAGAGCGAGACCTTGTCTCAAAAATAAATAAATAAATAAAAATAAAAAGGTCAATAACAGGAGCACATGACATGGCTCACGCTTCATCTGAGACATAGGATGCAGAGTCAAAGATGTAAACGTTGTCCATATAGCAGAGAGTCGAAAGAGGGAGTTAGTAAGTTTCCCGTATTTGGAATCGGCCATTTGTGGGATACTGGCAAGTTTTGGTTTCTGAAGATGGAAACATCAATTTACATTTTAATTTCTTAAAAAGAAACTAAAAAGTTAAGCAAGAGTCCACTCATTATTTGGTAGCGAGACTATAACACATTTCCATTTAACTTGAGCTCCCCCTCCTCCTTTTTCCATGAATGGGCCCAGGTCCACTCTGTGATCAGGTGAGGTTTGCTGGGAGTGAGTAAGAAAATCTGCAGAACCAGAATTGAGTGCCCCAAAGGGAAGAGAGCAGAAACCCCTCTTGTTCTCTTTAAGATTGACTGTGGGTAATGAAGATTATCTTTTATAAAAATGAAGTCAATACATTTTCAATTTGGCATGAAATTACATTCCCATGTGGGCTTCCATTCCTACTGTCAAACCATCAGTCTCAGGGAAGACAGCAGGTACCACCGAAATCAAAATAGTCATCGACTGTCTTTGAGTCTCACAGTTGGGTTTTTTTAAATCTACAGCTAGACAAAGTTTCTTTCTTTTAACCTTTTAAAAGCCAGGCCTGATAGACTCTAGGATAGAGTTTCTTTGACATACAGAGAATCTTCTTTCCACCTCTCAAGTTGAGCCAAGAAGCTTTGTGTCTTTGAGTACAGGAAGCTTTGGGAGGTGGAGGTGAAGAGCTGGCTGGCTGAGCTTGCGGCAGAGCTCCTGGCTCCCCACGGCTGCCTGTGGTGTGCAGAGGACATAGGAGGCCCCCACTCCTGGTGGAGATTGAAAGTGAGAGTAAGAGGAATGGGAGTGTGGTAAGGCCACAGGACACTGGGACTTCACAATAGGATCCAGACTTCAGCAGCGAAGCCCACTAGACATGTCCATGGCAACTCACAAGCCAACAAAGACCTACAGTGCCACGGGATGCAGCACAGATCCAGGGCCCTTCTGCCCCCTGCCCTGGGGTCTCCACCCAGCCCACACCACTGCAGGGTAGAGATGGGGAGGGCAAATGGGAAAAGGGTGCCTTTACCTGGAAGGACTGGTTCACACAAATGAGATCTAGGCCACTTCTCAAGTCCAGGCTCTCTGGTCCTTCAGTATGTGGATGATTTACTTTTGGCTACCAGCTCAGAAGCCTCATGCCAGCAGGCTACTCTAGATCTCTTGAACTTTCTAGCCAATCAAGAGTACAAGGTGTCTAGGTCAAAGGCCCAGCTTTGCCTACAGCAGGTTAAATATCTAGGCCTAATCTTAGCCAAAGGGACCAGGGCCCTCAGCAAGGAAGGAATACAGTCTATACTGGCTTATCCTCACCCTAAGACATTAAAACAGTTGCGGGCATTCCTTGGAATCACTGGCTTTTGCCAACTATGGATCCCCGGATACAGCGAGATAACTTGGCCCCTCTATACTCTAACCGAGGAGACCCAGAGGGCACATACTCAACTAGTAGAATGGGAACCAGGTGCTGCAGAAACAGCCTTCAGAACCTTAAAGAAGGCCCTAGTACAAGCTCCAGCTTTAAGCCTTCCCACAGGACAAAACTTCTCTTTATACGTCACAGAGAGAGCAGGGATAGCTCTTGGAGTCCTTACTCAGACTCGTAGGACAACCCCACAACCAGTGGCATACCTAAGTAAGGAAATTGATGTAGTAGCAAAAGGCTGGCCTCACTGTTTATGGGTAGTTTCTGTGGTGGCTGTCTTAGTGTTAGAGGCTATCAAAACAATAAAAGGAAAGGATCTAACTGTCTGGACTACTCATGATGTAAATGGTATACTAGGTGCCAAAGGAAGTTTGTGGCTATCAGACAACTCCCCACTTAGATACCAGGCACTACTCCTTGAGGGACTACTGCTTCAAATACATATGTGCATGGCCCTCAACCCTGCCATTTTTCTCCCAGAGAATGGGGAACCCATCAAGCGTGACTGCCAACAAATTATAGTCCAGACTTATGCCACCCGAGTTGATCTCTTAGAAGTCCCCTTAGCTAATCCTGACCTTAACCTATATACTGATGGAAGTTCATTTGTGGAGAATGGGATACAAAGGGCAGGTTATGCCATAGTTAGTGATGTAGCCATACTTGAAAGTAAGCCTCTTCCCCCAGGGACTAGAACCCAGTTAGCAGAACCAGTGGCACTTACCCGAGCCTTAGAACTGGGAAAGGGAAAAAGGATAAATGTGTATACAGATAGCAAGTGTGCTTATCTAATCCTACATGTCTATGCTGCAATATGGAAAGAAAGGGAGTTCCTAACCTCTGGGGGAGCCCCCATTAAACACCACGAGGAAACTATGGAGTTATTGCGTGCAGTGCAAAAACCCAAGGAAGTGGCAGTCTCACACTGCCAAAGTCATCAGAAAGGTGAAGGAGAAAGGGCAGAAGGAAACCGTCAGGCAGATGCTGAGGCCAAAATTGCTGCCAGGCTGAACCTCCCGTTAGAAATACCTACTGAAGGACCCTTGGTATGGAACAACCCCTTCCAAGAGATTAAGCCCCAGTATTCCCCGACTGAAACAGAATGGGGACCTTCATGGGGGCATAGTTTTCTCCCCTCAGGGTGGTTAACGACAGAAGAAGGAAAGGTGCTTATATCTGAAGCCAGCCAGTGGAAAATACTTAAAAGCCTCCAGAAAACTTTTCCTATGGGTATTAAAAACACTCAAGGCCAAATCCCTATTTACAGGGCCAGATCTCCTCCGGACCATCTCACAGGTAGTCAAAGCCTGTGAGGTGTGCCAAAGGAATAATCCCTTGGTTCATCATAAGGCCCCTTTGGGGGAACAAAGAATAGGTCAGTATCCTGGAAAGGACTGGCAGTTAGACTTCACTGATATGCCTAAGTCAAAGGGATTTCAATACTTATTGGTCTGTGTCTATACCTTTACAAATCAGATAGAAGCTTTCCCCTGCAAGACAGAGAAGGCTCAGGAAGTGATTAAAGTCCTAATTCATGAAATAATTCTTAGATTTGGGCTTCCCCAAAGCTTACAGCGTGACAATGGTCCAGCTTTTAAAGCCACGATAACTCAAGGAATTTCCAGGGCGCTAAGGATACAATATCACCTTCACTGTGCCTGGAGGCCACAATCCTCAGGGAAGGTCGAGAAGTCAAATGAAGCACTCAAAAGGCACTTAAGGAAACTAACACAAGAAATCTCCCATGGCCTACTCTTTTGCCCATGGCCTTGTTGAGAATCCCAAATTCTCCTCACAAAATGGGGCTCAGTCCATATGAAATGCTGTATAGACAACCTTTTCTCACAAATGACCTCCTACTTGATCAGGAAACGGCCAACTTGGTCAATGATATAACTTCTTTGGCAAAATATCAACAAAACCTTAAAAACCTACCTGAAGGATGTCACAGAGAAAAGGGAACAGAGTTGTGTCAGCCAGGAGATTTAGTGTTGGTCAAATCTCTCCCCTCTACCTCCCCATCCATGAACTCTTTGTGGGAAGGACCATACTCAGTAATCCTCTCTATCCCAACTGCAGTTAAGGTGGCAGGAGTGGAATCTTGGATTCACCACACCTGAGTTAAACATTGGACATCCCCTGAGGAACCTGCAGGACTGTCAGTTCAGGAGTCCCAAGATCAGCCAGACCAGCCTCGATACACCTGCAAACCGTTGCCATCTCCTATTTCAGAAGGAAACATCCCAGACGAAAAAGGTTCCTACCACTGATCCTGAGGAAAAACTGCTTCCTCCTTAAAAAGGATAAGTGAAAACCTACATAATCTGTATCTGTAACACCTCTCCTTGCTCTTTTAATGGAATCCTTTTACTATTTCATCATATTATTAAGCAGCATACTAACCATACTGTTTGTGATAGGACTATATACTGTAGCTCCTACCAGGACAAAAATCCTAAGCACATCAACCTTGTTTCTATCTTCCTTCTGACAGCAATTTACTCCTACCTTTAACTCAGCCTGGATAAAATGATCTCGTCTTCCAAAGCACCCTCTTTGCCTTCCTATTTACTCTTTACCTATCTATCCCTCCTGCTTCCTTGGATACCTCATACAATCACCCCTCCCCTTCCACCACCTTCTAATTACCTCTACAAGACTCTCAACTTAACCCAGTCTCTGTTAAACCAGTCCAGTCCTTCCCTGGAAAATGACTATTGGCTTTGTATCTCTCTATCAACCTCTGCTTATGTTGCCACTCCCATTCCTGCAAAAAAAACTGGGTCTTTACCGACTTAACCTACCACCCCCATTATGAAGGAAAAGACCCTTTCTGACTTCTAAATATGCAATCATTAGCCAACTTCCCCATCTCCAATAGGACCAAGAATACCTAACAGGACGTAAAAGCTGCAATCCAGCTTTTACTACTACCTACTACTATTACCTACTACCCCATCAGTGTAATTACACCTTACAACGTCAAGCCCCAACTAATCATAGTAACTTCTGAGTTACTCCAAACAGCTCCATTCAGATGGCTTGTCTGCTTCTCAGGGCTCCCAAAATCATCACCTCCTCCCTGCTTAACAAACAGTCCAGGTTGTGTAATGGCTAACATACTCCCTGCATGACCATTCACCCCTGCACCCCCTGCAGCAGCGTCCCCACCACTAGTGAATGCCTTCTCATCCCCTCTTTCAATCACTCTCTCAAATGGTTCCTAGTAGAGACAAAACATTTTTTTCTCCAGTGGGAAAATAGAACACAAGGAGCCACTCAGTTTGCTCCCAACACCCCTTTCCAGCCACTCACCGGGGCTACCTTGGCAAGTAGGAGTATGGGAAAATGAAAACAACAAATTCACACACCTTTTTAACATACACAACAAGTTCTGTCTACCCAGCCAAGGTATATTCTTACGTGGAACATCAACCTATAGCTGCCTCCCCACTAACTGGACAGGCACCTGCACCTTAGTCTTTCTAAGTCCCAACATTAACATTGCCCCAGGAAATCAGACCTTATCAGTACCCCTCAAAGCTCAAGTCCATCAGCGCAGAGCCATACAACTAATACCCCTACTTATAGGGTTACGAATGGCTACTGCTATCAGAACCAGAATAGCCAGTTTATCTACTTCATTATCCTACTACCACACATTCTCAAAGGATTTTTCAGACAGTTTGCAAGAAATAACAAAATCTATCCTTACTCTACAATTCCAAATAGACTCTTTGGCAGCAGTGACTCTCCAAAACCGCCAAGGCCTAGACCTCCTCACTGTTGAGGAAGGAGGACTCTGCACCTTCTTAGGGGAAGAGTGTTGTTTTTACACTAACCAGTCAGGGATAGTATGAGATGCCGCCCAGCATTTACAGGAAAAGGCTTCTGAAATCAGACAACGCCTTTCAAACTCTTATACCAACCTCCGGAGTTGGGCAACATGGCTTCTCCCTTTTCTAGGTCCCATAGCATCTACCTTGCTGTTACTCGCCTTTAGGCCCTGTGTTTTAACCTTCTTGTCAAATTTGTTTCCTCTAGAATGGAGGCCATCAAGCTACAGATGGTCTTACAAATGGAACCCCAAATGAGTTCAACTAACAACTTCTACTGAGGATCCCTGGACCAACCTGCTAGCCCTTCCACTGGCCTAAAGAGTTCCCCTCTGGAGGACACTACAACTGTGGGGCCCCTTCTTCACCCCTATCCAGTAGGGATAACTCTTAGCTAGAGCAGTCATCAGTCAAATTCCCAACCACAGTTAGGGTGTCCTGTTTAGAGGGGGGATTGAGAGGTGAAGCTGTCTGGGCTTTTGGATTGGGTGGGGCCTTAGGGAACTTTTCTGTCTAGCTAAAGGATTGTAAATGCACCAATCAGCGCTCTGTGTCTAGCTAAAAATTTGTAAATGCACCAATCAGCACTCTGTCAAAACAGACCAGTCAGTATTCTGTAAAACGGACCAATCAGCACTCTGTAAAATGGACCAATCAGCTCTCTGTAAGATAGACCAATCAGCAGGATGTAGGTGGAACCAAATAAAGGAATAAAAGCAGGCCATGGGAGCCAGCACCTGCAACCTGCTCAGGTCCCCTTCCATGCTGGGGAAGTTTTGTTTTTTTGCTCTTCACAATAAATCTTGCTGCTGCTTACTCTTTAGGTCCATGCTGCCTTTATGAGCTATAACACTCACAGTGAAGGTCTGCAGCTTCACTCCTGAAGTCAGTGAGGCCATGAACCCACCAGAAGGAATAAACTCCAGACACATCCCAACATCAGAAAGAACAAACTCCGGGTCCACCATCTTTTAAGAACTGTGACACTCACCACCAGGGGCCGCGACTTCATTCTTGAAGTCAGTGAGACCAATAACCCACCAGTTCCGACACAATAACAAGTGGCAAATTTTATATTATGTGTATTTTCCACAATTTTCTAAAAAATGGAAAAAAAGAAGTGGGTTCTATTAAGCACTGGATGTGTTTTCCTGTATGAGGTGTGCCACTGGGATTTTCAACACCTCTACAATGCTGACCAAATTGTAGCCCAGTTAGCTTGCCTGAGGTGCCTAGGGACATCGTCCAGTCCTGGGCAAGGGTACCTGTGGGGAGAGGCATGACTGCACTGCCAACCGGGCCCTTCTTGGGTGGCACTATGGGCCTGCCCATCTCAAGGTCAGTTAGATCTCCCTGGCACTCTGGGCTGGAGGTCTACAGACTCCCCCAGAAGGCTATGTGGCCACAGTAAGAGAAGCCACCTTTACCTGCATTCTCACTACCTCCCAGTTAGAAGGAGCGGGTTGATGGCAGGAGCAGATGTCAGGAACCAGCACAGGCCATGCAGGGGCATCTCAGGACTCTCTACAGGGAATAATGTAGCAGGAAAAGACCGAATCTCCTGAAACTTGGGGTGGGAATCAGAGTCCTCTTGATTTGAACAGTTTTACCCGGTGTTGCACCGCAAGATGGTAATGTGAAATATATTGTTTGCAAAGGGTAATTAGGGGCATCCAGAAATCTTAAATCCAAGAGAAAGACAGAATTGGGAGCTAGAAGGGCTAATCAGCTATTGAAGATAAGACAGTAGGCGGCAGGCATAGGCTCGCTCAGAAGAATTTTTCTGAAAGATCTCCTTGTTAACAGCAGCCAGTTTTCACTGGCTCTAGCATGTATGTGACATTTCTTATCTCAGAGTGGCTTAAAAGTACTGCTCAGCCCTTGACAGAAGTTGCAGAATTCCATTTCTACATCACACAGGGAATTGGACAAAATGGATTCTAGGGTTAAGGTTCTCTAAATCCAAGTTAATAATGGTACTCTTTTATTATTTCTATTTCATTTTGATACCTATGGCATTCCTTGGACATGCTATATTACTGTTGGGAGAAAAGCTTTTCCTCTATTAACTTAGGTCCGGATACCAGGGGTCTGCAAATTAACTGACAATTGATATATTAACAAAAGAAAAGATGAAGTTGATTCCCTTGTCTGTGGGAGTACTCAGTACTGATGAACTCACGGAACAGCTGGGGGTACGGGCTTACATGCCAGCTTAACCAGGGAAGGGAAAGGGTGAGGGTGAGGGTGGGGGAAAGATAGAAGATTTGTTCTAGGAGAACAAATGGAAGGTAGACAGTTTTTGATAAGGTTTGTTTATGCACCTTCTCTAATGGTCAGTCTCCTTCCTGGCTGGAAGCTTCCCAGGACAGGGGATTTATTCTCAGAAGTCTCTGCCTTTAGTCAGATAAGGGAAGCTCCAGAAAGGCGTCTTTCTGCCTCTGCTGTATTTCAGATGTCTTCAATTTAAAGTAATCTTTATGCCGTCTTGGTGGATCCAAGTAGGTCCCTTCATTATTATCACTTCTTTTATGTTCAAATGCTGTTATAAGAATCATGTCTTGATAACCGCACAAAAATTTGAATAGGTAGAGCTGGAGTAATAATCGTAATGAGAGCTAACATTTGCAGCAAGCTTATGTCAGCCATCATGCTTAGCATTCTACATGGATTATCTAATGTAACCCTCGAAATGACAGCAGGAAGTGGGTGTTGTCATTTTTGCAGGAGGAAACTCAGGCTTGGGGAAGTTAACATGTGGCCATGTGATCAAGTGGAAATCAAACACAGGCTCCTCTGACTGTAGAACCCGACTTCTTGTAGTAATTGTTTACTGCTGCATAATCAATACCCCCAATGCAGTAGCCTAAAACAATACACATTATTATTTCTCACCTTGTCTGGGAGTTTTCATGAGGCTGAGTTGGATGTTGGCTGAGTTGACAGCCATCTGAAGACTTGTTTGGGGTGACGGGATCCACTTCCAGGGTGGCTTTTTCCTGTGACTGTCACACTGGTGCCAGCTGTTGTGGAGGCCTCAGTTGCTCTCTGGGGGCCTTGCTGCAGAGTGATCTAACTATGCAGCAGCTGGCTTCCCCAGAAGCCAAGGCAGCAGCTGCAATGCATTTTATTACTTATTCTTAGAAGCCACACACCACCACTTCTGCAGTATCCTATTAGTCACACAGGTTAGCTCTATTCACTGTGAAAAGGAACCACATAGGTGCATGGATTCCCAGAGTGAGGATCTCTGGGGGCCAGTTCAGGGTCAGCTACCACATTTCTACTACACTTTTCCTTCTTTACTATCAACCTAGGCAAAAGTGCTGTGAAATGAAATTTATAGGAGGCCATAGTTTTTGACTGAGCTCATGCACTAATTTCCAGCAGACCAGAACAAACCAAACCAGAATGGAGTCACTCATGCTGGGTGCCATGTAATGAAACTGAACTTAGACATGGGACATTTTCCTAAACAACAAGATTCACAGCAATCAATCCAAAGTGGCCTGGTCAGCCTGAAGTAGCGTGATAATGAATTCCCATCTGTCTTAACCCTACAAGGAAAATAATTTTAAAATGAACAATCTGTTTTTTGTTCCTTGTTTTTGCTTTCTTCTGTCATTTGCTCTCTGTAAAGCCAACTTCCTCTGCTCAGCTCATTAGAGCACCTTTTTATTTAATAAATGTGATGCTGCCTGATTCATGAATTGCTAATAAAAGCCAATTAGATAATTAAACTGAATTTGTTGAAATTTTATTGCTTGACAGTGCTTAGACAGGCACCTGGCACTTGGAAGTCTTTCAATAAGTTCTAACTTGTTTACATGAAAGGAAAATAAAAAATTCAGGACCCCAAACTATGCCAAAGAGAAAAGTTTAGCTTTGGAACTGAGTCACACAAAAACTGCTTTCATTTTGTTCCTAAGTAGATAGCTGCAAAGATAGAAGGCCACATATCTCCCCAGGTGGCCTCCCTCACAATTTGCTCATGAGGAAATTCTCTGGGAGCCCCAAGATCTTTATTCTGAAACAGGGTTCTTGTGAATTTTACCCTGACAATGTAAATTAAGAGCTTGTCTTCACAGTGCAGGACAGGCAGGACTAGGAATCCCCCCTCCACTCACCTGAGACAAGTGCATGTCTTATGACTGCTTCCCCTGGTCTCTGTATACTTTATCTTATATAAAAATGCAAACTCACTGAACATGAGACAAGTGCATGGTTGACCGTGTTCCTCAACTCACTCCTTTAACATATAAAATGTGGATTCGATGAGTGCTAATCAAAGCCTCAAAAAGAACAAGAAAAAAAAGAGATCTTTTTTTCTTCCTTTAGGCTGGAAGCTGCTAAAGTCCATTTAAAGGCTGAAATTAAGGAGCCAGTGGAGAGGATGATGGTGAAGATACAGGAAATATGGGGATCTGTAAAGCTTCAAAAGAAACCACTTGCCACCTTTTGTTTACCCTTCCCCCCTTTTATTCTTTTTGTTTCCTCTGCTGCTCACTCTTTCCCCTTTAAATATTGAAGTCCTCAAATGCTGTTTGGAAAAAGCACGAATCACAGATGTTCCTGTGATTTGTGTTCCTTTTCCCCAGGCACATCCTGAACCTTGGCAAAATAAACCTCTGAATTGATTGAGACTTGCCTCAGTCATTTTCTTTGGTTTACATTCCTGTCTTTCCTCCCAGCTGTTTTCCAGTCCTCAGTCATTAGTACATAAGAGTTACACATTAGTGCATAAAGAGTTGAAGGCATTTTGATAGTAGTGGAGCAAATGAGCAGATGACATCCCACAGTGAGATATGTGGTGTCAGACAAGGAGGAAAATAAATATTGAGTGTTGTCCATTGGTTTTGCAACTAAAAGCTCACTGGGCAGAGGGAAAATGCTTGCTTGTGGTAAATAGAGTAGCTCAGAGGAGTTTAAAGGTAGCTGTATTGAGTAGATAACCCTTATAGTAAATTTGAATGTGAAAGAACAGAGCTAGTGGGTAAGAGTGAAAGAAGGGATCTGACTTGATAAAGAGATTTTTTTTTCTTCCTTTAGGCTGGAAGTTGCTAAAGTACATTTAAAGGCTGAGGTTAAGGAGCCAGTGGAGATGATGATGGTGAGCATACAGGAAAGAGGGGGATCTGTGGATGGGATAAGATCACTGGGGAGATGGTAAGAGATACTTTTAGTTATCCAGTGCCAGGTAACAAAGTACCGCGACCCTAAATTATTAAGATGGAGTTGGTTTTGTTTTGTTTTTGTTTTTCTTATAAATTTGCAAATTTTTGCTTAACTTGGTGGAGATGGTTTGTGTCTGCTCCACTGACCATTAGTTGGGGCAGCTTGGGGGCTGAGGGATGGAGTCATCTGAATGCTCTTGTGTCTGGTGGTTCATGCTGGCTGTCAACCAGGACGTTAGCGAGGGCTGAGCAGAAACACCTCCACAAGCATCATGGCTGGATTCCAAGAGCAAGGACCCCAAGAAGATAGGTGGAAGCCTTACCACTTGTTATGAGTCAGCCTTGGAAGTCAGGTAGCTTCCCTTCCACTGTAGTCACAGGCCTGCTTAGATTCAACAGGAAGGACCATTCACCCACAGTGTCAACTTCTAACTCTAAGGAGAAAATGCAGGATGGGATATATTAGTGAGGTTATCTTTGGAAAATACAATCTACCCAGATAGTCTCTGCACAACTTGTTACTTGCAAGTTCAGAATGTTCACAATCTAGCTTTCTATCTCTTTTCTGTGCTTTAATATATGAGAAGGAGCTGACCAGTACAGCACAAGCACCGATTTGTGAGGTGTAGTGCAATATGGAACAAAAAACGGGAACTGCCTGGCTGAAGCAAGGCACACCACTTCATCTACCATATTATCTGGGCTTGAGTCTGCATTCTGGAGGACAGCTGGAGAGCTCTGACTAATGGGGTCTGCTGTGCAGAGTGGCTAAATGAAGTCATTGGAGCCCCTTATGAGGAATTTGAAGATAACTGCTGTCATCGATATTAGCAGTCAGGAGTAGGAGCAGAAGCTGAAAGACACAAATAAAAGGCACTCAACTGAAGCCATAAGGCAGAAGTGTTTATGAGTAAGCAGAAGCTGTAAACTAGAGGGAATTCTGAAGACAGGAGGGAAGGTAATTCACAGTGCGGGAGTGGAGGAAGAAGGGACAATGGAGCCGAATCACAGCAATGACTGAGCATGAAAGCCAGGCAGGTGCCTGGTGCTGAGAGTGACCCCAAGAGAACCCATGGCTTGAGACAACTCTCCAGGTGCCTGAGTGCCAGCCAGGGTGGCAGCCAACATGGAGACCTTCTTCTCAGCTTCGCTGGGTCTTCCTATACTGGGCTCTGATCTCCTGAGATTAGTAGACTTTGTTGGACCCAAGAGTGCCTATCTGGCACAGAATCTCAAAATTAACTTTAGGGGAACTTATTAGGGTGCCAAAGGTATATCTACCTAAAAAATCAATACCTGCCCACAAACTGGAATTAGCAATATCTGGCAAAAGATTATAAACTGTTTTGACAAGTTGCAGGTGACTCACTCTATGTGTTTGTTCATTGTCTAATATTTGTAGAAAGACATTATAGTAAAGGATTTGTCTGGGGAATCCTACAATCATTTCACTCTGTAATATGCTCCTTGCAGATGGAAGGAGGGTATATTTTCTGAGCTGGTTAGCTGAAGGGCTCAAATCATAGCACACATCTGTCACTTCCATGCACTCTCTCTCCTGGATCATATTTATACTCAATTGAAGTCTTCTGCAGCCTTCAGCGGCTGATCACCAATTGAGTGTCTGCCCTCCCAACAGACCAATGTCTAATGTCACAGTACAGGGCACAGGGATTATTTCAGTGAGTTCCTGCACCAAGAATGGTGTTGGCAACTTTTAGAAACCCACCCCTTCATCCTGGGCAAGACTTCCTATCATGTGGCTAGAAAGAAATATCTATGACATGTATTCTGTGACCTATGTATTACTTTGTATGTTGCCAAACATTCAGCAAGCTAGTGAGTGGTCTGTTTATTTGCAAGCTAGGGCCAATGCTTCTTATCTCTAAAAACTGGGTACTGCCATTGCCACCATCAACTGGTACAATCTTTTTATTTTTTGAGACTGAGTCTCCCTCTGTCACCCAGGCTGGAGTGCAGTGGTGCAATCTTGGCTCACTGCAACCTCTGCCTTCTGGGTTTGAGTGATTCTCCTGCCTCAGCCTCCCAAGCAGCTGGGATTACATACAAATGCCACCATGCCTGGCTAATTTTTTGTATTTTTAGTAGAGACAGGGCTTCACCATGTTGGCCAGGCTGGTCTCGAACTCCTGACCTCAGGTGATCTGCCCACCTTGGCTTCCCAAAATGTCGGAATTACAGGCATGAGCCACCACGCCTGCCTAACTGACATAAACTTTTAATAGCTTTCTAAAACAGTCACATATTCTCCTCTTATTTAGCTTCTAAAAAGCATTGTGTATTACTCAGCATTCTAACTAGCAGGAAATAATTTTATTAAAGAGTATCAGGCACCTTAAAGAACACAAGGAGGTCAAAGTCAGGTTTTATGGCTGTGCCCCCAACAGAGCTAGACATACTACACCACAAGGCATTCCAGAGAAACTGCAGTGATACCCCAGCTGTGGGCCTGGAGAGAACCATGGTCATGCTTGCTGTAAGGCTCCAACACTCTGCCTCCATCCTTCTTAGAAACAGGTGTGTGTGGTACCTGTTTCTTCTTTCCCCATTGAAGCTTCATGTGTTCTGATTGACCTAGGACACATGCCCATGCTTAACTATACCAATCTTTGGTAGTGATAACAGTTCTTAGCTTTTAAAGGTAAGAAGCAACAGCCCAAGCTTGCAAATAAATGGACCATTCACTTGCCAGCTGAATGTTTGGCAGCCTACAGAATGATACATGGGTCATGGAATAAATTTGTCATAGATGTTTCTTTTCAGCCACATGATAAGAAGTCTTGCCCATCATGAGGAGGTGGGTTTCCAAAAGTTGCCAAGGAAGGATGGCAAAGAACATTTCTGGTTCCTACTTTGGGGAAGCAAGGCAAAACAGGGGAGATTCTTCAACATAGGAAGAATGGCCAGGAGATGCTGAGCAGTCAAAAATTATAACAAATGTAACTTCACCAGATGACCAGAGGCATCATTTAAATGTCTTCATATGGATATTCTTTAACTTCTAAAAATTACAGAAAATTGCTAATTGTAGACTCACAGGAGATCTGATAACAGAGCACGTTTTAGACTTCTCTAACCAGTGATGTTAGTTGACTTATCTTGTGAAAGAGTCCTCTGAAATAGCTGTCCAACTCAATTGCAATACAGTTTCTCGGTTATTTCATAACCCGTTTGAAGCAGAGCTCAAAGCTCTCTACTCAGTGGGTGACTGCATAATTGTTTTAGTTCATTTGTTAAACATAATTGTTTCCCTTACTTCTGTCCTCCTCCTTTGATATATACTCTGCAACTAGATCCTTAATGAATATGATTAGTGCTTCCCATGGTGTGCAAGGGATAGAGGCTGTGATGTTGTTAAGTTGAAGACTTGTCTCCATTTCATGTTTCAGGGACTTAGACACTCAGGGACCAAGTTAACAGAAGAGTTCTTCAATTGCTTTATTTGAACAAATTTTGCCTGTCATCATGCTGAAGGGGAGCTAGACAATAGGGAGGAAGGCAGAGGGCACAGAACAGGCTGGCTATATTGTGTATATTGTGTTAACCTACTAGTTCCCTGAGTCACCCACCAACCCTCAAACTAACTATAAATGTTTAAGCACAGATGCTACGGTTTAAATGTGTCCCCCAAAATCATATGTTGGAAATGTAATTCCTAGTGCAACAGTGTTGGGGTCTAATGAGAGGTGACTAGGCCATCAGGGCTCTGCCCTTATGGATTAATGTCATTATTATGGGAGTGGGTTCATTATTACACATTTTTGTTTGTTTTGTGCTGCTACAAAAGTCTACCACAGATGGTAATTTATAAAGAAATTTATTTCTCACAGTTCTGGAGGCTGGGAAGTCCAATAACAGGGTGCCATTATCTGGTGACGGCCTTCCTGCACATGATGGAAGTCATCACATGGGTGAGAAAAAGGAGAAAGGGAGCCAAACTCAGCCTTTTATTTTACTCCCACAATAACTAACCCACTCCTTCAATAATAACATTAATCCATTCATGAGTGCAGAGCCCTGATGACCTAAAGACCCCACCTCTCAAGACTGTTGCATTGGAAATTAAGTTTTCCACATGTGAACTTTGGGGGACACATTCAAACCACAGCATTGTGGGAGTGGGTTTATTATAAAAGGATGAATTTGACCCTGAAAAGGATGAGTGTGTGCCTCTTTCTCTCTCTCCCTCTCTTTGCCCTCTGCCTTGTACCATGGTATGATGCAGCAACAAGGACCTCACCAGATACCAATGCCTCGATCTTGGACTTCCCAGTTTCCAGGACTATGATAAATACATTTCTGTTCATTATAAATTACCCATTCCATGGCATTCTGTTACAGCAGCACAAGATAGAGTAAGACAACAGACATCCCAGTATATATGTGGAAGACAGAGTCTTGGAAACAACAAGTCAGAACATATTCTTGTGCAGAGTAGTTACCTGTAGTGATCCCTTGTGAATTTTAGACATCATTCTTCTAGAGATCTCAGAGTGTTTTATAGACACTATCTTATCCACCCTTGTAATATCATCTATAAGATAGTTATTCCCAAGCCTGGAAGAACTAAAGAACATTAGATGCATGCACTCTTAGATATCAGAGGAGGTGCCAGTGAATCATCACCTTTTCTGGGCTCTAACCTCTACTGAGAATAGATACCAACAAAATTCAGTTAAATGTGTCAGGTATTTAGGGCTAGGTAGGTCAGTACAGCTTAGACCCAAGACCGAAAGGGAATGCCTTACTACCTGCCCCTCTGAATTGAAAAGTGGTGCCCAGTGAACAGTCTACATGGCCTAACCCACTTTGCCTATCCCAAATATATAAAGATTTTTGCCCTATGCTTTTTAAAGAGGTTTTATAATTTTAGCTTTCGTGTGTAAGCCTATATTCCATTTCTAGATAGTTTTTGGATGTGATATGAGGTAGAAGTGATGATTCATTTTTTCTTATATATATCTGGTGATAGAAGTGCTT
Organism: Colobus angolensis palliatus; assembly: GCF_000951035.1. Lineage (NCBI taxonomy): Eukaryota > Metazoa > Chordata > Mammalia > Primates > Cercopithecidae > Colobus > Colobus angolensis. Next base: position 1,353,293 of record NW_012113808.1, read on the forward strand.
CTGAGCCAGTGACAGAGTAGAGCTGGGCTGGGCCTTACCAACGCATTTCCAGCAACAATCCTGAACTGCTTGTTTTCTGAGGAAGCGGATGGTAAATGATCCAAGGAGCTGAAAGAAAATCCCCAAATTTAGCAATACTGTCTGCTGGATTTCTAGTTAGTTTTATTTGAAGTTTATACATTTCACCCTCCCTTAACTTTTTTTCTTATAGCATGGATTCTGTTGAACCTCCCTTAACATAGATAGATAGATAGATAGATAGATAGATAGATAGACATATAGATAGATAAAATCAATTCACTTGTTTAAATGAATCCTGAAAAATATTATAAGACAATAAGTTAAACCACTTACAAGAGTTTTGTTAGGTGCTGATCTTTTGTTCCTAACCCTGTTCCCAGAAAAAATTCCTATTTTTGTGGGCAAAAATAGACCAGACACCTTTTCCCCACCCCATGGTGCAATGGAGTGCACAGAAGTCATGTTCAAATAAATCTTATAACTTAGATGTTACAGAGAACAAAACCATCATGAAGTAGATGAACTGTTGGAAACTGAGGTGCTCTGACTCAGCCTTTGCATCTTTGACTTATACATGTTTGTACAGTTGTACATTTCTGATTATTATAATTTTGTCTATCAGATTAGTTATTAAATTTCACCCAAGGAGCAGAGGTTTGTTGTTGTTGTTTTATGAAGAGTCCCAAAATTCTGCTTTAAAAATAAAACAGGACTCCAAATGCATACGGCAACATTTATTCTTCACACGGGGCATATACACAGCATGTACATGTGAAGTAGGTACACATGAAACCTCAACAATTACTACAAGGTATAAAATTAAGCACCAAATGGATGGAATCATTAACAAGTGCTATGGGACTACAGAGGATACTGAGACTATGGTGTTCTAGGGTGGTCAGGGAAAGCTTCCGGAGGATTTAGGCCTGATGTAGTCATTTAAGTTATGAAGAAGTCACCTCAGAAGGATCAGTGCGGGCAAGGGCATAGAAAAGGAGCTGAGCATCGTATGGTGGGATGGCAACTAGGCTTTCGATGGAACCATGAGCAACATGGTCGAGGTAGCCAGGATTCAGGAAGCCTCCTATCCCTATGGGATAGTTCCCTGAATAAGATATCACAATTATAAGACACGTGATTACTTTATATACCACTAACTAGAGATTTTTACCAATTAAACTATGACATACCTTTGATTATAAGATGCATCCCAATTTCAAAGATGTTAGAATGTGTATGGGGAGGCATAAAAACATGGCTGGGTGTGGCAGCAAGCCGCCAAAATGACCACAAACATCCTTCTGTCCTTGTGTGAACACCCTTCCATAGTACCCTCCCAGATCTGTGTGACCAATAGGATATGGCAGAAATGAGGATGTATGAATTCCAAGATTAAGGTCAAAAGACACTGCAGCTCCTGTTCTGTTCTCTCTCTCTCTCATCATTGGCTTTTGAGGATACCCAGGCAACCTGTAGAGAGAGGCTCATGTCATGAGGAACTGAGGCCCTGCAAAGAATGGAGACTTGCCAATAATCACACAAATGGACTTGAAAGTGAATTGTCCAGCCTTCAGTTGACTTCAGTCCCAGCTGAGAGTTTGATAGCAACCTCATGAGAGACCCTGAGAGAGAACCACCCAACTAAAGCTGCCTATAAATTTCTGACCCTCAGAAGCTGTGTGTAATAATAATAATTACTTAAATATTTCTTATTTTGAGCTGCTAGTTTGGGGATAATTTGTTACATAGCCATAGATAGAATTAATGAATACCACATATAATGTGTGTGTTGTGTGTGTGTGTGTGTGTGTGTGTATACACACATACTAGGTAAGTGTCAATCTGGGGCTCAGAAACAGATAGACTCATCTGATTTAAAGCATCCTCCTGAGTTTTCCTCCCTGGCTGTCTGCAGATCACCTGCCATCATGAATGACACAGTAACTATCTGGACCAGGAAACTCATGACCAACCAAATACTTCAAAGGAAACAAATGGTAATAGATATCCTTAACACTGGGAAGGCAACAGTACCTAAGACAGAAATTCTGGAAAAATTAGTCAAAATATACAAGACCACACTGGATGTCATCTTTGTATTTGGATTCAGAACTTATTTTGGTGGTGGCAAGATATCTGACTTTGGTGTGATTTATGATTTTTTTGGATTACGTAAAGAATCATGAACCCAAACATAGACTTGCAAGACATGGCCTGCCTCCATGAGAAGAAAAAGACCTCAAGAAAGTAGTGAGAAGAATGCAAGAATAGAATGAAGAAACTCAGGGGGTTGGCAAAGGCCAATGTTGGTGCTGGCAAAAAGCCAAAGGAGTAAAGATGCTGTAATGATGTTATCTGCAGACATTGTGTGGATTAATAAACTAAAAAGTTTCAAGTGAAAGAAAGGCATCCTACTGCTTCCACTTAGACCTTGAAATGCCCCAGAATCAGGTGTAGAGATTAGAAATAGGTAATCACAGTGGGACTCAGGTGGTGGATGACACAATTGCAAATGAGGATGGTTTACAGAAGCAAGACTGGAACGTACTGAGCCAAATCAAAGAGCCTTAATAGCAGAGACAGCTGTCTGCCTTTGTCCTGAAACACTTGCTCTTCTTAAGGAGCCAACTTCAGAACAAAACCCCACTATATTTTACAGAAAGAATTAAGCGGAAATACTTGTACAAAGTGGGAAGCTCAAGGGTAGGTGTGGATTCAGGCATTTATAGAACACCAAGACTTTGGGAAGATATAAATTAGTGCTCACTCCCAGAGGACCCTGCCAGCCAAGCTAAGGTATTTTGACTTTATTATACAAGCAGAAGGCAGCCACAACTGATTTGAGACAGGAGAATTAGGTACTAATAAGAATGCTTGGAAGATTAAACTGGCCATGTCATGTAATATGACTTTGAGTGAGAGAAGCTATGAAAGCCATGGCTAGTTTCCAATGTGAGGCTATTATTAATAGTTTAGACCTAGAGAATCCAACCTTTCTCATCCCTCTGGCCACTTGCCTAGCTCAGGGTCAAAGGTGAGCCTAACATCTCCATTCTTAAACCCCACCACATTTAGAAAACCCTCTTCCCATAGCCACTCACTTCTCACAAAAGTTCTTCCGTAGAAACATCCTAGAGGATGGAGTCTATCTGAGCTAATACTGTGTGGTCATGCTGATGCTGCAGTCTCACCAACGTACCTTAATGTAGCGGTTTCCCTGGGGTTCTTTGTCCTACATCCAAGAAAATTAAGGAATGCAGACGTAAGGGTGGGGTTGGAGTCAATGTTTAATAAGCGAAAAAAGAAAGCGTTCTGCAGCAGAGAGGGGAGTCCAAGTGGATTGCCGGGTTACAGCTGAATTTAAAAGCTTTTTGTAAGAAACTGCTCTCTTTCCTGTAACTGTTTGAGTAACTTTTCTTACCAGTAAATCTGTCTGTGCAATTCTTCTCTTATGCAGCTGTGGGTATGTCTCTAGGCAAGCACAAAGCTATGCTTCTCTTGTTTGTATAACTATGGGTTTGTTTTAGGTAAGCCCCCTTCCTCCCTGTGCAAGTTCCCACCGTGTATGTGCCTGTAAAGGGGAGGAAAGTTTTTCCTAGGAGCTCACTAATTGTACAAAGAACAAAGAGCCTTTGTGCTGGACCCCGTTTGCTTATCTGTTTGCAGGTGCAGACTGAGTCTTTTTCCCAGGTTATTTTATTTTTGCCTGTTACTGTGACTTTTCAGGCAGGCCACTTCTGCAGTCTGAATTTTTCCCAAATGATTTTCCTTCCTTTGTCCCTCACTGAGAACAGGGCCAAAGGGGTGCTGGACTGTGGGAGAGGCTAAGGTGTGTGCAGAGACCTTGAAGAGGAAGGACAGACAGGGCATCTTTCCCCGGTGTGTGCAAGGAGGTTCACAACAGCTGATGTTTAGATGGGAGCCTCGGACCTGCAAAAACAAAAGAAAGAAAAGCTCCCTATTGTTTATTCATCTAATAAGCTGAGAGAGACCCTAACGGTCATCAAATTCAATTCATAATTTTGAAAATAAGGCCTTGAGCCCACCTAGTGGTCTCTTGCCTTCCAGGCCAGTCTGGTGGCACCTGCTGTTTACCTCTTGTTCTCCTCAAAGGAAGGAAGCTCAGTGTCTACCTGTCTCTGAGGGGAGCCATCCATACACGGGGGAGTGACTTAGCATAGGGTTCTTTGGAAAGGAGATGCTCACTTGGGTTTTTTTGCTTATTTTTTGGTAAGTTAAGAGAACTTCGTTCTGGTACCTACCACTTTCACTAGGCAAAAATCATGTTTACATCTGGGTGAAAGAGAAAAGGATTCTTGCTTAGTTTCCTTTTTGTGTCTGCACTTAGGGAAAAGTTAGTAAATAAACTCTACCTATTTTTTAAAAATAAGGCCAATTTAAGAGTGTCAAAGGATTCATGTTATTTAGTCAGGATTATTTGTTTTTACTCCTATACTTGTTCGACACTAGTATAGACTTATTCACCTTCACTTATAATTCTAACCCAAGGGAAAGAACCCTTCTTTCATTTCTGTAATCCATTTCCTTCTTCACATGTCTTTTTATCTCTTTTTTTCAGAAAGTCACACGCTTGACTTGTAACACTTCATGCTACCTGAGAAGAAAGGAAAAGTCACTTTGTGCTTGCCTCACATAAGATGACTGAAATACCTGTTCACAAGATTAATAGCAGAGCATTATTTACCAACCTGAGCATCTTATTAAACATCATTTTCTTCTCTTTACGTTTCACAAAAACAAGCTCTACAGGGATCTCTTTTGGCAATATTGCAATCTAGTTAGCCAAATCATCCTTTCTGCTGAAAATAAAAAGTTTGAAAATCAGAGCTTTCTTAAAAGCACTGATGAGCTGGCAAGAAACCAAGAAACACACAGGGCAAAATCTGAGGGCAAGTGGGAACTGAGAGAAGCGAACAGAGTCAGCTTTTAGCCTGGGGACATTGCCAAGCTTGATTCTAAGCTTCAGCTTTCGTTGCCTCTGGGAGCACCAGAGGCAGGAGGCAAAGCATGGGACAGCCAAAGTGGGACATCCTGAGAGACCTTCTTTCCTCAAATACGGTACCCTGAAGAACCCCACCCTTAGTGTAGGCCTGGCGTGGAAACACATTGTAAACCAAAAGAAGATTCTAGGTCCCCCAACTGACTGAATGAACCCTCCACCCTTGGACAAGGGAATCCCAAAGAAACCTGAAAAACTAGTTCAGGCTATGATGGGAAGAGAGGTCAGATGTGCTATACCCTTCCCTTTGGAATTTGGGCACAACTGACCAAAATTATCATTAAAATAGAGATCATAAGACGGACAAAACAGACTTTTTGTGACAATAAGATACCAAATTCTGATCTGACTCTGGTATAGCAACACATGACAACAGGCCCTAAAGGAAATGAAAATCTTTTGCCCCAAAGTATATTTCTTTGCATATTTTGAAATGGTCCTGCCAAGCCTTCTTTTGTGGGGGAAATCTGCATTTTGTAGAGAAGCTCCTTCCCTTTCTAGGTCTTTTCCTGATCAAAAAGAGATTTAACTGAGAATCTGACACCTTTTCAGATCCAAAAGGAGACATTTACCACTTATTCTTTCTGAAACCTGCCACCTGGAGGCTTTATCTACGTAACAAGAACCTTGGCCTATACCACGCTTCTTATCTTAACGCAAGCATTTCTTTCTGCTGACTTCAACTCTTTAGGCAGAGCTTAGCTCTTTCAACCAATTGCCAATCAGAGAATCTTTGAATCCACCTATGACCTGTAAGTTCCCACTTTGAGATGTCCCACCTTTCTGGGCCAAATCAATGTATACCTTGAATGTATTAATTTATGTCTTTGTCTATAACTTCTGTCTCCCTAAAATGTATAAAAGCAAGCTGTAACCAAATCACCTTGAGCATGTGTTCTCAGGACTTTTGGAGGCTGTGCTATAGGCCATGGTGACTCATATTTGACTCAGAATAAACCTCTTTAAATATTGTACAGAGTTTGGCTTTCGTTCCAGCAGCAATACCCACGTCCCCCATTACCACACTGTAGCATTGCAAGGAAAATTGCCCAGTTCCCTGGTGCAGAACAGAGCTGGGAAAACCCACCTCTGCAAAGTTGTACCACACACACTTATGGGGCAGGGCAAACCCCAAAAGTGAGGCTCAGCTCAGGAAGCCACATGGGTCCTTGACTCCACGCAGGACGGAATTCAAAAGCAAGCTGACGAAGTGAAAGTAAGTTTATAAAGAAAGCAAAGGAATGAAAGTGTGGCTGCATTGTAGGCAGAGCAACCCACATAGGCTGCTGATTGGCTATTTTTTTGGTTATTTCTTGATGACTTAATAAAGCTGCAGTGGATAATTCATGAGTTTTCCAGGGAAAGGGTGAGGATTTCCCAGAACTGAGGGTTCTTTCTTCTTTTAGAACATATGAGGTAATTTCTTTGCTTTGGTGTTTGTAAATTGTCAAGGCATTGGTGGGAGTGTCTGTTAGCATGCTAATATATTACAATTAATGTATCATGAGCAGTGAGGTCACTTTTGTCACCATCTTGGTTTTGATGGGTTTTGGTTGGCTTCTTTTTTGCACCTTGTCTTATAAGCAGGGTCCTGCAAAACAAGTCCTGCTTAATTCCTGTCTCACTTGCAGCACAGATTCAAACTATCTAGTTAAAACAACAACAATAATAACAACACACTCAGGGTAAAAATTTAGCTTCAAGGGACACTGGACTGGTGATTTTCCAGGCATCTGACAAAAGTAAGTATAAATCCTTTAGGAAAGAATCTGCCCTAATTTGAGACATCAAAGAATTTCCTCAAATAAATTTCCAAGGAAAACAAGTAGCTCACAGAAAAATATAATAAACATTTAAGGAAACAAGGTACTGTGAGGTGAATAAGCATAAACAACAAACAATAGAAACCGACCTGCAAAGACCTTAGATACTGGAATTATCAGACACAGAATTAAAATTCTTTTAATGTTAAAAAAATAGACAAACTTTAATGTCTAAAGAGATTTCAAAGAGAATGAAGTAGAATGTCTAGAAATAAATGTAATAATTGAAATAAAAATCTGCATCAGTGAATTTGACACCACCCATGTTAGACATGACTAAAGAGAGAATCGCTGAATAGGAGTATAGCTCTTGATTTACACAAAATACCTCATAGAAAGGGAAAGCCATGGAACATTTGAAAGCAAAGTTATGAAGCAAGAAATGTAGAATAATAAAGTTTAATATGGGTGTAACAAATCTTTCAGAAGCGAAGAAAAGAAATAATAAGACAGACATAATATTTGATAAGATAATAGCTGAACATTTTCACAAGCTTTCAAAAGATAGAAATCCACATACAGTAAGTCTGAAAAGTACTTAGCATAGTGGAACTGCAGAATAACAATCACAAAGAGATCTGAAGAGGAATCAGAGAAAAGAGAGAGTGCCTTCAAAGGAGCAGCAATACATTCAATAGGTCTCAACAGCAACAATAGAAGTGGGATGACAGCAGAGTTGTGTTTTCAAGAGTACTAAGAGAAAAGTGCACATACACACACATCCCTCCAGCTAAAATATGTTTTAAGAACATATTGTGATTCATAATAAAAAATGCATATTTTAGTCTTTTTCCCTATTTCCTGGCACAGAGCTCCTAAAGCCCTTGTAATTTCCTCAGCTCTTAGGGGTGCTAGTAACATCCTTTGCTCTAATACTTGGTCTTTGACCCCAATTTCTGACACAGAACTCCTAATCCCTTGAAATTTCTTGGGTGATAAAAGCATCTTTTGTTTTAGTGAGGTGACTCCCCGTGGGCTCCTGGTTGGGGGCTGGTCACCAGAAGACCAAGCTGTGATTAGAAGCTTGGAATTGTCAGTCCTGCCCCCACCACCTCATCCTTTGGGATGGGAAGAGGATCTGGAGCTTAAGTTTGTAAGCAATCATTCCTATGTGATGAAGTCTTCATAAAAATCCCTGAGCTATAGGTAATACAGAGCTTCTGGGTTGATGACCACATGCGTGTGTCAGTAGGGCGGCACACCCCAATTCTTTCAGACCCTGCCATATGCACTCCATCATCTGGCTGTTCATCTGTATCCCTCATAATAAACTGGTAAACACAGGTGTTTCCTAAGTTCTGTGAGCCAATTTAGCAAAGAATTGACTGCAAGGAGGGGATCATGGGAACCTCCAATTCATAGCCAGTTGGTCAGGAGCATGGATGAATGGATGACACCACCTGGACTTTTGAGTAGCATTGGAAGTGGGGCTAATCTTGTAGGACTTTTAACTTGTGGGGTCTGACACTAATTCCAGGTAGATGGTGTCAGAATGCAGTTGAATTTAGGACACTCACTTGGTATCCAGAGAATTGGTTGATGTGGAGAAAACAAAAACAAAAACAAAAACAAAAACTCTTAGAGGAAAAGAGTTTGTTCTTCCTATATTCAAGAGGTGAAGGCTAAATAAAGACATTTTTAGACTACAAAATTTGATATCACTTTAGAGAATTAAGGGAAATTCTAAAGGATGTTCTTTAAGTAGAAGGAAGATGATATTAGACAGGAATTCAGAGATGCAAGGAATAAAGAAGAAATAAAGTGAAATTATACAGGTAAATATATTTTAATGGCCCCATAAAACTATTGTTTTATAACAGCAATGTTTTTTAGGCTTTATAGAGACTACATAACCCATCCCACAATTGTGCAAGGAGCAATCTATGTAACAAATCCATATTCACGCACATAAATGCAGACACATGTGTGCACACATATCCTAGTGGTTCTGCCTCCCTGATTGACTCTAACTGGTATGGTGGCTAGGCCAGCCTTTTTATTTCAGCCCCTACATTGGGCTCAAGAATATTGGGGAATGCAACTGCAGGTGAATGAGGTTATGTATGGAAGTTTAACATATCGAGGCACGGGCAGCCTGTGTGGGCCTGGGGCACAGTTTCCACCTTGAGTATAGTAGATGAAAACCTGTTAGAAAATTGCAAAATGCATAAGAGTCAATTTGACTTAAATGGGTGTACAGTGAATCAAACTGCTCATAAACAAACCCTCTCTCCCAATCCACTGGAAGCATGGATTGGAAGACTATCTCGTGATCCCCACAACCAGTAGTAATAACTAACACTGAGGCAGAGGGAGAGTACTAGCCCTTTAAATCCATTATCATGACCGATCTCCTAAATAACCCTGTGAGGGATTTCCTAATACTATATCCATTTCACTGATCAGGACACTAAGGTTTGGTTGAGTTAGATCATTAACTCACACAAAGCAGGGGTTAATGCATGCCTAGGCTGTCTGATGTCCAGGCCCATACTGCCTGCCCAGAATGTGTGTAAGACAGTCACGGGGCTGAGCAGATTGAGAATGTAGGCAATGGGACTTGACTGACTCCAGTGAGACTTTTCATAGGAGCAGGAGGTGATAACCGCCCCCACCCTCTGCTTTCCTTTTTTTTTTTTTTAAGAGACAGGGATTCATTATGTTGCCCAGGCTGATCTCAAACTCCTGGCCTCAAGCGATCCTCCCATTTCAGCCTCCTAAAGTAGCTAGGATTAGAGGTGTGAGCCACCATACTTGGCCAAGAGGTGATAAACCTTTTTACCTGTTTCTTCATGGCTTTATCTGCTGGTGCAAGTGGGGAAGAATGCCACATACCTAGTCATTGATATTTAATATTGATACAATATAATGCCTACTCTTATACCAGCACCATTTCCTCATGCTTTGGTACTCTCTGCCTATTTTGGGACAGGCCTATCCAGAAACAGCTGGTGAAGTTCTTAGGTTCTTTCACTTGAGCAGACCTGTGATAGGCACATCAACACCAAGGCCAGACACGGACCCAACTTGGGTCTAATCTCTTGCCAAGATACTGACCTCATTGGCACTGGATGGTCAGGTGTTGTTCCAAGAATGGCTTTTTAATCACTGTCCTTAGGGGAAGCATATGAGAACCAGGGAGAGATGTGGGCGTCTTTCTAAGACCTACAACCAAGACACATATCTGTGTGAAATACAAGTTTGAATACGTTCTGACACCTTCGAATACTTATTTTGTTGTTTCTGATGAAATTAGCCCTAAACCATTGATTCCCCGACATTATTGCCTAACAGCCTCTTGCCTGGCACTCAAGGAATCTGGCAGAACTTTTCCCTTTACATATTGAGTCACTGAAACCAAAACTTTTGCTTATCCTACTGTCTAGTAGTCATCAACACAGACTGTCTGCTAAGTGGAGTTGAACTATTTTACTACAAGGTAATGATGCCTTGAGTCATGTACCTTGTACAAGAAAAGAGTCTGAAGGAAAATCTTTTTATTATTATTGAACCTAGTTCAAAAGGTTTGACCTCATTAATCATTACCCAGACCAGTTGTTTTTCTGTATTTTATATTTTAGGCTTATGTTTTTAGATCCAAACTTGGGGTTCTTCAGCCCCCCTTTTTTTCTGTATTCTCCTTTGCTTCCTCTCAATTCAAATTATGGCTATGTGTTTCTTAGCTAGCTGAAGAATTATTATCTTTCGTGTGTCTGTTTTCCAGACTTATGTATAAGCATTCATTTACTAATTCATTCAGTCATTCATTAACTCATTCACTCAATAGCTATTACCGAATACCTTCTATGGCCGGACACTGGGACAGGATTAACGTAGACACAGTCTTTGCCCTCAAGAACCTCGTATGCCACTGCAGGGGAAAGATCTGTAAGTCACGATAAGACAATGACAGAAGTTCTAAATGGAATGTATGTGTTGGTACTAACAACACAAAGAGAAAACTGTACCCAACTCTTCGAAGACATGTCGGCATGTGCCTTGCTGAAACAGGTGACATTTAAGTCAAATCTCGAAAAAGGAGCACGCTGAGGTTCATTTCATGACACCAGACTGCCTCTCAAGTGAGAATAGAATAAAAAATGTCCATCTGATTCTGAAACTGTAAAGATACTGATGACCTTCGCAAGCGAGGTGGAGTGGAGCCAAGTGGGAGAGCTGAATAGCTGTGAAGGTGATGATCGTGGGAAACCATTCACAACTACTGATTGGGAATGAAAGGAGAGAGATGGGTCATAGCTACTTATGAATGAGACAGGGTTGTGGATTTCTTAAGTTGGGAGGTGGGAGCGTTTTAGCAAAGGAAACAGTAGAAAGGAATAAAAAAATACAGTAACTTCATCTCTGGGAGAATCCTCTCTCAGTTTCTACAAAATTATTTATCTACTCTTCATCCTTTCTTTCTTTCTTTATTTTTTTTGAGACCAAGTTTCACTCTTGTCACCCAGGCTGGAGTGCAATGGCACAATCTCAGCTCACTGCAACCTCCGCCTCCTGGGTTCAAACGATTCCCCTGCCTCAGTCTCCCGAGTAGCTGGGATTACAGGTGCCCACCACCATGCCCAGCTAATTTTTGTATATTTAGTAGAGATGGGGTTTCACCGTGTTGACCAGGCTGGTCTTGAACCTCTGACCTCAGGTGATCCACCTGCCTCAGTCTCCCAAAGTGCTGGGATTATAGGCATGAGCCACCATGCCCGGCCCCATTCCTTCTTTTTGATCTTGTCGTTTCTCTTACTTGGTTCTATTATTTCATTTCATTACCCTTCCTTGCTACCAGTTTGAAGATTATTATATGCGCTATGCTTTGCCACTGTCTTCTCAATATAAGTCTTAAGACCTAAAAACCCATGAATACATTACACTAAGTCAAGCTACATCCAAATCAAAGTACCCTAAGATTTACATATATTTGAGAAGTAAGCTCTTTATTTATGTAAGTATTCTAGCACCCTTAAGGAAGCAAAGTGCCAATGTGCCTGAAGAATCTTTGGGAGCCTGCCAACCAACACTGATTCAGCTTCTACCATGAGGAAAACATGGACCAGAGGCTGAGAATACCCCAAATGTGAAACAGTGTCCTAGGCTCCATCCTTGAGGGTCATGTAATATCCATCTTGCAAAGCTTGATGTTTCCTGCTAAAACAGGTTTATGGAAGACATTTAAACCTTTAAAAATTGAAAGATAAGGCCGGGCGCGGTGGCTCAAGCCTGTAATCCCAGCACTTTGGGAGGCCGAGACGGGCGGATCACGAGGTCAGGAGATCGAGACCATCCTGGCTAACACGATGAAACCCCGTCTCTACTAAAAAATACAAAAAACTAGCCGGGCGAGGTGGCGGGCGCCTGTAGTCCCAGCTACTCGGGAGGCTGAGGCAGGAGAATGGCGTGAACCCGGGAGGCAGAGCTTGCAGTGAGCTGAGGTCCGGCCACTGCACTCCAGCCTGGGCGACAGAGTGAGACTCCGTCTCAAAAAAAAAAAAAAAAAAAATTGAAAGATAAGAGTCCATTTAGTTGCATAACAAAATGTCAACTGAACACAGAAAATTATTATGCCCTTTGGCCATCTTAATTCCTGGGGGTTAGGGTATCTTTGGAAATTACCCCCACTTTCTGTCAAGGGCATTGTACAACAAAAATATAAGGATGGAAAGGAGAAATTTTGATTTTTTCCTGTGGTTATAGATCAGTTACAGCTCCACATTTCAAAACGTCAGACCTGCTTTTACAAAGGCAATTTTGTTTGTAACTACATGAATAATACATGAACACACAGTTACTGGAAAATATTCTAATAATCAAGCCTATTGAATAAAATGTTATGAGTCCCCTTTGACACACACAGCAACCCTACTGTCTCCTCACTTTGGCATATACTTTTCTAGACCTTTTTCTAGACATTTTTGCACATGGATATGTGTAAATTTATTTACACATCTAATTTTAAATTAAAAAATTATTTTGCATGGTAACATTATTAATCTGCAATTTGAGTTTTTTTCATTTAACAATATAGCTTGAAGAGCATAACAATCTCATATATTTTTTGTGTTCACTGAATAATATAATCTGAACATGTTGTAATTGATTCATTTAGCCCACCATTAGTGGATATTTAGGTGGTTTCCAACTTTTTATTTTTATTTTTTGCTATCTAAAAACAGTGCTGAAATGAACATTCTTGGGCATGTACCCTTTTGAACATGTGCAAATATGTGTGTGGAATAGATTCCATTGTTCCTACTTTCCATCATATTCTTCTTTAAGGTGGTGCTCTCTCCCTCCTCCTGCCCAGATTCCCTTGGATTCGGGTTGTGTCTGTGGCCATCCTCTGACTTCTATATGCTTTTTTCCTGATGGTCACACCTGTGGCTTTCTTGGGACTACAGTCCTGAGCCACTTTGCTTACACCAGCAGACAGCCAGAATTGCCTGGGAAATTAGGTTCCTTCGGGGTAGGCCTTAGCAGATGACAGGTGGGACAGGTTATGAAAACCCAGCTCTTTCCCTTGAGTTGGGACATACTTGGAGGTGTAATGTGCATTTCAAAGCTCCTCTGCACCATCAAGTTAAAGCTGGGATTTTGCCCAAAAGTACACTCTCCCTTGACTTCTCTCCCCTTTCTGGCTGCCCCACTCATTCATCAGCCCTTCCATAACTCATCACTTGCGTATGAATCCTTGACTCAAGGTCTGCTTCTCATGAATCCAACCAAGTCAGGAACCTCCCTGTATTGAACAAACTTAGTACAGGGTTTCCTCCAGAGAAAGCACTGTCCTTAAAGATTGTCCCTGTCTCCTTTTTGGGAGTTGTATTTGTTTTACCAACTGGGATGGTTAATTTTATCCATCCACTTGACTGGGCCACAGGATGCCCAGATAACTGTTTAAACATTATTTCTGGAAGAGGTTAGCATTTGATTTGGTGAACTGAGAAAAGCAGATGGCATCATCTAATCCATTGAGAGTCTCAATAGAACAAAAAGGTAGAAGCAGGTTGAACTAATTCTCCCTGACTGCTTGAGCTGGAACATCCAATTTCTCCTGCTCTCAGCAATCCTGGTTCTCAGGCTTTTAGAATTGGAATGGAATCTACACCACCAGGTCTCTGGCTTTCAGGCCTTCAAACCACATGACTGGCTTTCCTGGGCCTCCAGCTTGCAGACAGCGGATCATGGGACTTCTCAGTCTCCATAATTGCATGAGTTAATACGTTATAAAAATCTCTTTTTGTATATCTTCCACTGGTGGTCCTTCTCTGTAGAACCCTGACTGTTACACCTACAGTTTAGAATGGAGTTGGATGGTCCTAAGGCTTCTTTAGCCCATTAAGAGCCTATTGTTGTAGAGCCCTTGGGAAGCGGGGTAGGATGGTAGAAGGAAAGAGCAGACATCAAGTCTCTGGCACCGTATCCAGGCAAGAGCCCTGCTGCTTATGTCCCTAAGCTGCCGGTCTTCTAACCTTCTACCTTTGGCTTCAATTAGAGGCAGATAGAGGGTCTGGACTACAAATGAGTTCTGGAGACAAAAAAGGGAGAGCCACTGGTCAGTGAGGCTAATGATAATAAAGCCCATTTACTTTCCTTTCCCTGGTTTGCAGGTGGAAGGCAGCCTCTGCTCAATGTTAACTGGATCTTGAATGCAGGCCTGCCTGTCTAACCATCTGCAGTGTGACTTGGTTGCTGCTGTGAGGGAAGCTGCTCACTTTTTCTTGCTTTGCCTCACTTCCCTGTGCAGTGCCTCTCCACATCCCCTAATAAGAACACGAAGGAGATGTTTGCCTGCTGCTTTCTGCCAGCTCAGTGCTGCTGCAATAGAGCAGAAACTTGGACCCAGATCTTCCGCCCTCCATTATAACCCTCTCGGTAGTACTTACCATCACCCCTTGGTTGAAAGTAGAGCTGAAGAAACCCATTCTACACACACTTGCGCATGTTCAACAGGGTATTTGCACAGGAATGTTCACTTCGGCATTGCTATGATCCTGAAGATGTGGCTGTACTTCTAGTTTTATGGCCAGGACCGATTATACAGCAATGTTTAGCCACCCATGATGATTACCAGAGAGCAGATCAGGGGCAGCTTATGACGGGCAGATGGGGTGGGGAAAGAAAGGAACGTATAAAATTGGCTCCAGGATAAAATCAGGGTCACACTGGTGAAGCTTGGAGAGATAACATAGCTGGCTTCCATCCCATTTCTATGACAACTTCCTACAAATTTCTGGAACGAATGCTGGAGAACACAGTAAAACTGAAGCTCCACCGGGATGGACTAAAAGATGGAGAGAGGATCATGATTATCACGGTGGGGAGTTCTTCCACACTGTCCTAAATTCTCATTTGACCTACAGATATTATCTTTAAAACTACTTGTTTTAAGTTATTTAAGATTCACTTTTAGTAGCTAAGCTGTTTGTTTGTATAGTTACCTTCCCATTCTTTGTTTGTTACATTCCCATTCCCATTCTAGGATAGAACATGCCGTCCATGTGAAATTATAAACTTTAAAACCCTGGCAGCCCCTGATCATGTTGGTAACCCTGAGCAAGTCACTTAGGCTCTGTCCACCCCACTCGTTACCTCCACCTATCTTCCTCCAAACTGTAACATGGAGTCACTATTATATCTTCAAAGCACAGATCTTTTGAAGATTATGCTGTTGCATCTGAAACTTGTGATGCCTACCAAACATGCCTAAAAGTTGTTAATTTCTTAGAAAGATTTGCAAGTTAAAACTAAAAAAGAATACCCATTAATACAAGACTGACTTTTTAGATTTGCATTTTATTTTTAGAAACGGGGTCTTGCTGTGTGGCCCAGTACAGAGTGCAGTGACGCAATCATGCAGCCTTAAACTCCTGCAGCTCACTGCAGCCTTAAACTCCTGGGCTCCAGTGATCCTCCCATCTGAAGGCTGACTTTTTAATCATAGAAATGTTAAGAATGCACCTAAATATTTTAGTTTTTTTTTTTCCTGAATCTACATATCTTCAGCTCACAAAAAAGTCCTTATGGCCAGGTGTGGTGGCTCAAGCCTGTAACCCCAGCACTTTGGGAGGCCGTAGCGGGCAGATCACCTGAGGTTGGGAGTTCGAGACCAGCCTGACCAACATGGAGAAACCCGTCTCTAATAAAAATACAAAACTAGCCGGGCATTGTGGCACATGCCTGTAATCCCCGCTACTTGGGAGGCTGTGGCAGGAGAATCGCTTAAACCCAGGAGGTGGAGGTTGCAGTAAGCCGAGATCGCGCCATTGCACTCCAGCCTGGGCAATAAGAGCGAAACTCCACCTAAAAAAAAAGAAGAAGAAAAAAAGTCCTCACATAAAATCATTCAGAATGCCATATTCTGGCATTGCTTCCAAAGGTTTGAATGTCAAATAGATCAAAAGTGGGTTAAAATGTATTTAAAGAATGAGCTGTGTGATCTTGGGAAAGAACTTAGGACAGGTTGGCATATATTAAGAATATGAAGACATGGAATATAATAATATATGAAGATACTCTCACATCTTTTCATCTATAGGCTCAATGACATCAGCAATATTAGCCTGCTTGCATGGGTCAGATTGGAAGCACCTGTAAGTCTGTATTAAGCGCAGCTTTTAAAACTCTGGCATATCCGTGGATAAAAGGCATGCTATAAATAACATAATTATATAGGTAAGTTGTATACTTTTTGCAATATTTAAATGATTCAAGTGAGTGACTTTGTAATGGAAAGCACAATTATGCAGAATTGTGCCTGGGGAAGGTAATTGCAGCAACATTGCTGTGGTCTGAAGGAGAATGAATGAGCACTCCTCTGTGAACCTCCTTTTCCATCCTGGCACCCTCAGTGCCTTGATGTGGACAATGAAACTGTTGCTTTATTTTCTTGCACCAGTTCTAACATTTAGGAATTGTAACAACATCGTCCCTTTATTTAAACAGATATTTGAAATCCAAATTATCTGAATTTATGAATTTATTAATAATTATGATCCATGACAGTACTGAGGGAGCTCTTTTATTTAAGAAAACAAGTGGTCGTAGCTGGGCACAGTGGCTCACACCAGTAGTCCCAGCTACTTGGGAGGCTGATATGGGAGGATCCTTTGAGCCCATGAGTTCGAGTCCAACCTGGGCAACATAGTGAGACTCTGTCTTTCTGAAAAAAAACTCCATGGTGTGATATAAATATTTGATATCCCTTTTGATAACAGTTGTATTGTTAGTTCCCTAAAGTCTAGTGAATCTGATTAAGAGCGATTTAAAGCAAATATGAGCAAGAAAGGGGAAACCTAGGTGAATGCAATTATTACTGAAGACAGCGGCTCTGGCAAGGAAAAGGGTCTGGTGATTCACATGAGCATGCGGTGAGGAAGGGAGCGAGGCATAAGACATGACCTTGGACATTTATACTCCATCGTGTAGAATATGCAGAGTAAATCAAGGGAATCTGAGTTATAAGCTGGAGTGGGAAATCTAATTATCACAGAGATTTGGAAGATATTGCTTAAAATGGAATCCAGAGATGGAGCAGCTTGTTCTACACAAAAGAAGCAGACAATTAAGTAGCAAGGTTGGGTTCTATAGTACATCTGAATATCCACAAACCTGCCAGCAGAAATCTTGGTGGAGCATAGGGGTAAGGATTGAAGAAAAAATGATAAAAACAATACCCTATGGACATATGCTATAGGCCACTCGATCTGCTAGAGGGAATAGGTAATAAAGTTCCAGTGCAAATATTTTCTAGCTCACCGTCCTTAAGCTGAAACTACAGTATCCAGAAAGCTCTAAAAGGTTTTTTTCATGAATTATTTGGCAGCAAAGTTTGACCTGATATGAAACTGTTTAGAGTCTTTTTTGTTGTTGGGGGTGCTTGTTTCTGTAACTTTTAATTAAACAAAGTGCACACACATGGGAGAAGACATTAGGAAATACAGATCAGAGTAGAAAATGAAAATCACCGATGGTTCCACTATGTAGTTATAAAAATGATTCATGCTTTGTTGTGTCTCCTGCCAGACTTTCATAGCTTTCCACCTACCTACTTACCTGCCCACCTACCTACTTACCTATACACCCATCTATTTACCTGCACACCTACCTATCCACACACCTGCCTACTTACCTGCCCACCTATTTACCTACACACCTACCTACTTACCTGCACACCTACCTACTTATCCACACACTTGCCTACTTACCTGCCCATCTACCTATTTACCTACACACCTACCTACTTACCTGCATACCTACCTACTTATCCACACATCTGCCTACTTACCTGCATATCTACCTACTTACCTGCATACCTGCCTACTTACCTGCACACCTACCTACTTACCTACACACCTACCTATTTATCCACACACTTGCCTACTTATCCACACACCTGCCTACTTACCTGCCCACCTACCTACTTACCTACACACCTACCTACTTACCTGCACACCTACCTACTTATCCACACACCTGCCTACTTACCTGCATATCTACCTACTTACCTGCATACCTGCCTACTTACCTGCACCCCATCTACTTACCTGCCTACCTGCCTACTTACCTACACACCTGCCTACTTACCTGCACACCTGCCTACTTATCCACACACCTACCTACTTACCTGCCCACCTACCTACCTACTTACCTGCATACTTACTTGCTTACCATGGCTACCATCCACCTATCTATAATTCCTAGACATGTAAATCTGCCTATACAATATGTAGCTATTTTTACAAAGGCTAGAGATACCATTGTATACAGAACATTGTTTAATGAACTGCTTTCTTTTTCATTAAGTAGCAGATCACAAACAGCTTTTTATGAAATTTACTACACATTTTTTTCATCATATAAAATGACTGATTTTATGGGAAAATATACCTTATTTATGTAACCAAACCCAATTTTATAACATTTCATATTTTTGTATTTTTCACTATCAAAAGCAATGCTGTGATGAACATACTAGTAACTAGATCTATGCAAATAATTATAATTATTTCCTTAGTATGAACTTCCAACTGTAAGATTGCAAGTCAAAAGATATTTTGCTAATTATTTTATAAATTTACCAATTAATGCTCCAAAAAGTTTGTACTAATATGTAATTACCCCTCCAACATCTTATCACACTACCAATATGCTAAAATGCTCGTTTTCCTGCAATCACTCAACACAGAGTAACAAAGTTAAAAATCTTTGCCAACCAGTTAAGTGGAAAATGATATTTAAAGATTTCAGTTTCAGTGTCTTTGATTACTAGAGACATGGAGTACTTTTTCATGAATTAATCAGCCAATTGTATTTTTTAAATCTTTTTGTTGAGGCAAAACACAAGTAAAGAGTACAAATCATAAGTACAGCTCAGTGAATTGTCACAAAGGGAATAATGCATGTAACAGACACAGGTCAAAAAGTAGGACATTACCAGCACCTAGAAGTCTCCTTTGCATCCCCTTCTGGCCACCCCCCTCACCTTCCTCCCCAAAGGGAGAAATTGTACCTTCAAACAATTTCTCTATTAGCTACCTATTGCCAGAAAAATGCCGCATGACAAACCATCTAGAAATTCAATGGCTTAAAACAGCAATCACTTATAATCATGGATGAGCAGTCACTTATTGTCATGAATGTGTGAGTCAGCAAGAGTCAGTGATCCAGGCTGGGCTCAGCGCATTGGCTCTGCTACCCTGGGTTCACCCGTGTGCCTGGGGGTCAGCTGATGTAGACGGGGCTTAGCTGGGTCATTATCCTGACATCTAACGTAAGAGTTAAGTTTTGCTTCTGTTAGGATTTTATATAAATGAACTCATACAGTATTTTTTTACATCCAGCTAATTTCAGTCAATGTTATTTTTAAAGTTTTGTCCAATGTGTGTTCAGGAGTATGTTTTGTAGCAACTCACAAGAGCTGATGGTTACATTTTCAGAAATTTTGAAATTTATCTGTTAAACATAATTATGAGAAAAATTAAATTATAAAAACATAATTAAATTACAATTAAAAACGCAGGTAATAAATACTCAAACTGATTACTTCATATCTGTCTAACTACATTTTAGTATGGCCTCTGCTTTCGGGTTGTTTCTACCTGTTGTAATTCCATGGAATACTCTGTGATGACGGGCTATGGTGTGTTTCTTCCCCACCTTGTTTACAATTGTCACACGTTAGGAATAAATAGCTTAAAATTGGCCACAGCAGGAATCTTTGAGTCACAGAAATCAGAAAATGCTATAAATAAAAAGGGATGGATTTGTTGTTTTCTTGATTGTCTAGTCTTAAGAAAGTGGTGAAAAAATGTTAATATTGCAGATTAAACTTAAGTGTGTTGTGTCTGTGGCTATTACACTGAAGTACACAAAAAAATTGAAGAATTATTCTTCCAGTATTCAAAACCATTATCCAGTTCAGGATGATAGTTTGACAAATGAGATAAGCTTTTCTCTCTTTTTGCTCAAGGCATTGAAAAAGGAGAGAAGCTTTTTTTTTTTTTTTTTGAGACAGAGTATTGCTCTTTTACCCAGGCTGGAGTGTACTGGCACAATCTCATTCACTGCAACCTCTGCAACTCCCGTGTTCAAGCAACTCCCCCGCCTCAGCCTCCTGAGTAGCTGGGATTACAGGAGCCTGCCACCATGCCTGGCTAAGTTTTGTATTTTTAGCAGAGACAGGGTTTTGCCATGTTGGCCAGGCTGGTCTTGAACTCCTGACCTCAGGTGATCCACCCACCTCAACCTCCCAAAGTGCTAGGATTACATGGCTGAAGTGATTGATCCCAATTACCTGGGTCGATTGGGCTGCTGCTATGCAATGGAGGCAAGGAGGACCGTGTCTGGAACCCAAGGGAAGTCATTCAGTCATCTCTTAGTACTCCCCTGTCCAGCAGTAGAGATTAATGGACAATGTAGCAACAAGGGAAATTAATTTTCTTTTTAATTAATGGACAATGTAGCAACATTTCCATGAATTGATGGACAGTGTAGTAACCTTTCCATTAATCAATTGACAATGTAGCAACAAAAGAAATTTTTTGTCCATTAATGGACAATGTAGCAACAAAAGAAATTAAGAGATTAATGGACTATGTAGCAACAAAAGAAAAAGCAGCACAGCTGGGGACTCAGACCCTTCGGGGATGAAAGTTTGAGTCATTCTACCAGGTAGAAAGCCCTGAGCTGCTGAGATTTGGGCCAGGAGGACAAGAAAGTTATAGACTGGACTGTGGAAGAAAGAAGCCACAGACACCAACCACAAGCTCATGACCAGCTACAGAAGTGAGGACTGTAGAAGCTTGGCATATTTTCTCTTTGCTTTCTGTATGCATGTGTTTGCTGACATATACTAACCATTTTTTAAAATTTCCTTACTGTCTTAAATTTTTATCCAAGTTGTTGGAGGTCAACTTTACAGTTTAGTCTTTAGGTAATAGAATATTCCAT
This sequence comes from Colobus angolensis palliatus, assembly GCF_000951035.1. Taxonomy (NCBI): domain Eukaryota; kingdom Metazoa; phylum Chordata; class Mammalia; order Primates; family Cercopithecidae; genus Colobus; species Colobus angolensis. Next base: position 1,374,614 of record NW_012113808.1, read on the forward strand.
GGGCCCATGACTCAATTTGAAGAGTAATCGAGGCAGTGATGGATACTGTAATTGGGGTTTTGCATCTTTTGGGATTTCGCATCTTTTGGGAATTTTGCTTCTTTTTATCTTGGGGAAAAGGTGAGAGTCCCTTTGTTGTAAGAAGGAGAGCCATATCTTGTTATGTAGAAATACTGAGATCTTTGGTTTTTGTACAACAGTCAAATGTGTGTAGAAGAGTGCATATGAAAGCTGAGTGCTCGAAGGGGTAGTCTGTGCCAGGGTTCCATTTATGGCCTGTCAGCTCTAAATTCACCCTTCAGTACCTGCTGTGTAATATTATGAACTGAGCTTTCAGGCTTTCCTCTTTTATAGCGAACACGATGTTAAGCTTCGTCAGTAGAGGGCAGTGGAGGGGCATTTAGGGAATGTCCTTTTAAGCTGCAGTGGCTGTGCTTTGCTTTTCCCACTCCGTCGCTCTGACCACCCGCAGTGTGTTCTGTATGGAGACATCGCTGGTGCTCTGCCCCAGCCACACGCCCGGAGCATGAGCCTCTTAAGGCTTTGCAGTCCTGGTTGGGGCCAAGGAGCCACGTTGCTGTGCCCCCATCCTCCACCCCCTGCCCAGCCCCAGGACAGACACTGTATTTCAGGCCTTCGACTGCAGTGTGGCCTCCGCTCCCTCTGGATGCCCCCACCAGCCTTGGCTGGCTCACACTCAAGAGGCCGGATTCCTGTTTACCAAGTGACAGTGGAGAAGCTCAGGCCCCAGCAGCCCAGAAACTCCCTTGACATCCAGGAGTCTGCAACTGCACCTTCTCAGCAAAGATGCAACCTGGGGAAGAAGCTCACCTCCAGGCGGCCCCTCCTTAAGGCCTTTTCCCCAACCCTCGGGTACTGGTTTTTGTTTTCTTTACATCTTTATAGTTATTCTCCTATAATAGTTTAATAATTGCTCATATTAAAATTCTCCTTTTTCTGTGTCCTGATTGGGCCCACACTGATAAGCAAGATGATAATGAAAGGAAGCCCCAGAAGGTCAGCCGGGCCGCTGGCCTGTCCGTCAATTCATTCCAATTAGAACAGGAAGCCAAATGGCTCCAAGGGAGGATGTCTCTGGAACAAAATGACAACTGATAGCTTTTCTCATATCATGGAAAAGTTAACCCAAAAGCTGTAGAGGGCATGGGAAGAAGTATCTGCACATACATAGAATCATAAGAAAATTAAAATTTACTTCATCACATGGAAAATTATATTGAGAAGCTACAGAGAAAATGGGAAGAAAATGAAAGTGATTTACGTACTTACATTTAAGCAATGGTTAAATCCAGAATTAGCAATTAATTTTAAAAGAAAGGAACTATATTAGATGTGTAATTAACAATATAAAGACAATTAAAGTGATTTAACCAAAATTACAATAAACCTGTGATTGAGAGGTGGGGGATAGCAAACAACAGGTGGGGATAGGGTGGTATAAGAAGCTAAATAACCATGCAATTGTATATGATATTGGAAGAAAAGGGGGCATTAGCAAAGAATAAGTCTGCCTGTCCAGAAAGCATATCACTGTTAATGAGTACATAAGCCAGGCAGGGTGGCTTACGCCTGTAATCCCAGCACTTTGGGAGGCTGAGGCAGGTGGATCATTTGAGGTGAGGAGTTTGAGATCAACCTGGCCAACATGGTGAAACCCTGTGTCTCTTAAAAATACAAAGATTAGCTAGGCGATAGTGGTGCATGCCTGAAGTCCCACCTACTCGGGAGGCTGAGACAGGAGAATTGCTTGAGCCTGGGATGTGGAGGTTGCGGTGAGCTGAGATCGGGCCACTGCACCTCAGTCTGGGTGAGAGAGGGAGACTCCATCCAAAAAAAAAAAAAAAAAGATCTAGTATTCCATAGTACAACAGGGCACTACAGTCAACAATACTTTATTGTACATTTTAAAAGAACTGAGAGAGTATAATTAGAACTTTTGTAACTCAAAGAAAGGATAAATTCTTGAGGTGATGGACACCCAATTTACCCTGTATCAAAATATCTCAGGCACCCCATATATACATAACAAAAATTAAAAATAAAAAATTAAAGCAAATTCAAAGAAAGAAAGCATATCACCATGCTACACCAATGATGGATACAAGGCAAAGGCCATGCAGAAACAGAACAGAACAGCCCAGATACGTAAGAAAAACAGCAGGAAGCAAAAGGCCACTGTGAGCTAAGGCTTGTAAAAAGTTGACTTTCAAAGTTTGTTTTGTTTAACAACTTAAGCATTAGATGACCAATTACTCAGCTGTGTCACTATTCAGGACGTTTAATGTGGAGATGTCACGGAGAGTTGGAAAACATGCAAACTAGTAAAGGCAACCCAGAAGAACACCACTTGCCCTTTCGCTATGCAAAAAATTCACTCTGTGTTTCTGAAGCTTCCATGTGCATGAGGATGACCTGGGGTCCTGTTAAAATGCAGGTTCAGAGTCAGTACATCTGGGATGGAGCCTGAGTTTCTGAATTTCTAACAGTTACCAGGTGGTGCTGATTGCTGCTGTTGGTCTGCTACTCTTTGAGTTCAAGAGTCTGAGTGACTGTAGATCTGCCATGCGACCAATCATTACAAAAAAAAAAGATACGATAAGTTGACTGAGACAGGACAGAATATGGGAAACATGAGTGTATACATAACATCGTAAACCAAAAAGCATCTGAGGCAGATCTCAATCAGTTTAGAAGTTTATTTTGCCAAGGGTGAAAACATGCCCGTAAATAAGGATTACAAATCTGCAGGAACAATCTGTGTTCCACGTTATTTTTCAAAGGTGGTTTTGAGGGCTTCAGTATTTACAGGGGAAAAGCAGGTGGAAGGGGAAAGAGGGAGGATATGGTCACAGTGGAGAACCCACAAGTTGCAAGAGAAAAGGAGCAGGTACGGGAATAGTCAATTATGTGTTAGTCTTGTGCTCAGTGAGTTGGCACTTTGTATAAGGTGAACATACAGTAGCTATCTGTGGGGATATTTAACTTTTTATCTGTAGCTATCTGTTTAGGAACAAAAGGAAAGGCAGCTTCTTGCATGATTCAGCTTTCAGCTTATTTTTTTTTCCTTCTGTCAAAGTGAATTGGGGTCCCTAGATTTTATTTTTCTTTCCCAACATGGGGCTACTTGTCTCTAAGTGCTATGGGGACAATTGACTCATATGTCCATAAATGCTAAAGAACTCCGTCTTGGAAGTGGAGGAGACATGGGAGAGAGCTAAGAACTTTGTAGAGACTTAGAAAATTCTCGACATCAAGGAGATGCATGAGAAACCACATAGATGAGAACCACCCCCCCGACCCCCACTGCCACGAGCAGTGTTATCAGTGGTGACAACCAGCCCTGGTCTAAGAACCAGTGATTTAGAAAATTCTCATTTCTATATGGATGGCATTGATAGGTAGATCTGGAAAGTGCACCAGTAATTTGTCAATTTTTCGTGAACTGCTTAAGAACTGTGTAAAGAAATACGGATTAGATGCTATTTACTATTAAGTGGAGTAGTCACTGGTTTAATAACCATACCTGAAGGATATTGATTAATTGACTGATGTCCACTTAAAGGAAGGTTTCCAAAACCCTATGTATAGCTCTTCCATGTTCAAGTTTGGCCCATGATTGGAATGAACCTTGGGATATGAAAGATGTACATCAGGTCTCTTCTGCAAGTGGCAGAAAGATCAACTCAAACAGCCTTAAGCAAAAAGAGAATGTATCCTGTTATTAAAGTCCAGATCTTGGGTGGGTTTCAGGCAGGTTGGCTATTGAAACGGCTCTGTTCTCTACAAGCAAACAGAGAGCCACAGAGTGATGGTGTGGATGTTGTAAAGGATGTACAGAAACAGTCGGGGTACAAAAGGAAGAGGGGTCAGATCTACTTGGGAAGAAACAGCCAGGAAAAACATCATAGAAAAGTCTTGACTGAGTCTTGGGACATAGGAAGACAGTCCTTAAGAAGTCAAGTGAGCCAGGCATGGTGTTCATGCCTGTAATCTCAGCACTTTGGGAGGCTGAGGTAGGAGGATTGCTTGAGCTCAGGAGCTCCAGAGAAGCCTGGGCCACATGGCGAGACCCTGTCTCCTCAAAAAATAAACAATTGCTGGGCATGGTGGTGCACCTGTAGTCCCAGCTACTTGGGAAGCTGAAGCCAGAGCATCACTTGTGTCCATGAGGTTGAGGCTGCAGTGAGCCATGTTTTCACCAGGGTACTCTGGGCAACAGAACAAGACCCTGTCTGAAGAATAAGAGGAGGAAGAAGAAGAAGGAGAAAAGAAGAAAGAAGAAAGAAGAAGAAGGAGAAGGAAGAAGGAAGAAGAAGAAGAAGAAGAAGAAGAAGAAGAAGAAGAAGAAGAAGAAGAAGAAGAAGAA
>NW_012113808.1:1379582-1383904 GCF_000951035.1 Colobus angolensis palliatus
GGGGAAGGACTGCCAGGGGAGGGGAAGGGGCTGTCAGGAGGCACCGGTGCTTAGTAATTAGGTACTTACATATGAGGTGCTGGAGTCAGAATGCCTAGGTTCAAATCTTGCCTCAACCTTGGGCTTGTTATACTTCACCTTTCTAGCCCTTTGTTGCCTTATCCACAAAATAGGAATATTAGTAAGATTTTTAATAATAGCTAACATTTCCTGAGGGTTTATGAGATACCAAGTGTCATGCTTAATGCCTCAGACATGTGTTACATTTACCTAGGAGATAGATATTGTTATTACCCCTATTTTCAGATGAAGAGACTATAGTTCAAGAAGTTAACTTTCTCCATTATAGATACAAAGGGGAGACTAAGAATTTAAACTCAGGCAGAGGCAGAACCTATGCTTTTAGTTATATACTCCTCCAGCTTTCTAGAAAATGTTTGGAAAACAGTTATCTTCATCCATCATCACAAGATTTTCAGACAGGTATTTTCCTCCATGTCTGTCACACACAATTCAACTTCACTTTCTCTGCAACATCTCTTCAACTCTCTTGAGAAGCTCAGATGAGAACAAAGCGAAAAGCTGCAAATCCAGCAGAAAATCCTTTTCAAAGGATTTGTCTACTTTATTTTAATGAATTAATTATAGAGACAGGATCTCAATCTGTTGTCCAGGCTGAAATGCAGTGGTAAGACCATAGTTCACTGTGGCCTCAAACTCCTGGGCTCAAGCGATCTTCCTGCCTTAGCCTTCCAAGCAGCCACCCTGCCTGGCAAATTTTTAATTTTTTTTGTAGAGATATGGGTCTTTCTATGTTGCCCAGGCTGGTCTGGAACTCCTGGGCTCAAGAGGTCCTCCCTCCTTGGCCTCCCAAAGTGCTGGGATTACAGATGTGAGTCAACATGCCTGGCCTAGGTATATTAAATGCATTTTTACCTTATGATATTTTCAACTTACCATGGGTTTATCAGGATATAGCCCCATAGTAAGTCAAGGAGCATCTATACTTAACACCACTGAACTGTCTGCTTAAGGTGAAAATGATACATTTTAAGTTATGTATTTTTATCACTACCGAATAAAAAAGAAGACATAGGAAAAAAAGGAATGTAACATTTCATGTGACATCTGACTAGGGGGAATAAAGTCTACAGATTTCCTAGAATAAAAGGGTAGACAGCAGATTGCTCACAGTTTATCACTGGGAGAAGAGAAATTGCTTTCAGGGAAGGGCAGAAACCTTTAGTTTCACTCTCATGCCTCTGTTTTGTTTGAATTTTTGACACTGAACATCGATTACTTTTGTGATTTTATTAGCTCACAAGACCTTTCTAGTTGTGCATGGGTTGACATCACCCCATCTCACCACAGCCATGCTACCAGGTCCTACAGACCCTCATGCCTCCATGCTCAGGCTCCTTGGCCCCTAGACTTGCACCCCAGCTACTGGTTCATCTCAATCCTTCACTGGCGACTCACTTCACTGGAGCACCCACACAGGCTGAAGCAGCACAGCCACGTGTCTCTGTGGGTCTCTGGCCCTTCTCCCAGCTTCTTCCTGTGCTTGCTCCTGCCACAGGCAGCAGGAGCTGCAGCAGCTGCCACCACCACACCTCTTCAGCCTCTGGTGGCCAGGCCCGGCTCTGCATTACAGAAAGTTGCCTGACTGTTTAAAATTGATACATAATAGATGCACATCTTTTCAGGGTATATATGATAATTTGATACATTCGTATGATGTTTTAAGATTAAACTGGGGTAATTGAGATATTCATTGCCTTAAATATTTCTTTTCTTCATGCTAGGAACACTTGAATTATTCTATCCTAGGTATTTTGAAATGTACAATAGATTAATGTTAACTATAGTCACCCTGCTGATCTATCAAACACTAGATCTTATTCCTTCTATCTAGCTGTATTTTTATACCTATTAATCAACTTCTCTTCATCGCCCTCCCTCCCCTTCCAGGCCTCTGGTAACCACCAAAGTACTTTCTATCTTTGGGAGATCCACTTTTTTAGCTCCCACATACAAGTGAGAACATGCAGTATTTGTCTGTCTGTGCTTGGCTCATTTCATTTAATGTGAAGGCCTCCAGTTCCATCTACGTTGCTGCAAGTGCCAGAATTTCATTACTTTATGACTGAAGAGTATTCCATCGGGTGTATGTACCACATATTCTTTATCCATTTGTCCCTTGACGGACACTTAGGCTGATTTCATATTTTGCCTATTGTGAAGAGTGCTGCAATAAGCATGAGAATGCAGCTATCTCTTTGATATACTGATTTTCTTTCTTTTGGCTGTATATCCAGTAGTGGAATTGCTGGATCATATTGTGGCAGGCCAGGTCTCACTAACACGGGCCTCCGTAACAACTGTTTCAGGACTGACTGAATGGTTAAGTTAAATATTAAAGGCTAAAAAAAGCCAGTGGCCTTATGTAAAGGCTGGAATGTAACAAAAGCCCACCAAGAGTTTTGCCTAGGCCTTTCCTGAACCTTAAAGCATGATTAAACAAATTTGATTGGGAATCTGAAGAAACTCCCCAGCCCTCCACAAACAAGTTTATTGGGGGTCTGAAGAAACTTCCCAAACCTCCATGATTTAGCAGGAGACAAGATAAGAGTAATCACTGCAGCACTTGGACCCATTTAGATTAAGTAAGTTTACTGAGGCTCCAGAGAAAGGTCTTCAAGACTCAGACCTTAGTTACAGATTAAAAGAAGTTAATCACTTATGTCTTTAGATGAATGCACACTTACACGTAGACATATAGCTTAGAAGGTATATTAGCTCTGGGAACCTTTGTAATTTTGAGTCGGTCTGGCAATAATTTCCAGGCCTTCTCCCCGTAACTGATTATAGAAATAAAAACTCTCTTCCTCCCCAGTTTATCTACATCTCGTTACTGGGCCATAAGAAATAGCAGCCTGACCCTCAGTTTGGTCCGGGAACAGAATGGTAGTTCTATTTTTAGTTTTGTGTGGAACTTCCTTACCGTTCTCCATATTGGCTGTAGTAATTTACATTCCCACCAACAGTGAGTGAACGTTCCCCTTTCTCTGCATCCTTACCAGCATCTGTTATTGCCTGTCTCTTGGTTAAAAGACATTTTAACTGGTGTAAGAGGATATCTCATTGTGGTTTTAATTTACATTTCTGTGATGATCAGTGTTGGTAGGCATTTTTCATATTCCTGTTGGCTATTTGTAGATCTTCTTTAGGGAAATGTCCATTCAGATCTTTAGCCCATTTTAAAATCATATATATACATATATGTGTGTATATATATGTGTATATATGTATATACATATATACGTATACATACATACGTATACACATACATATATATATACATATATACATACACACACGTATATATACATATATACACGTATATATACATATATATTGCTATTAAGTTGTTAGAGCTCCTTATATATTCTGGTTTTTAATTCCTTGTCATATGAATAGTTTGCAAATATTTTCTCCCATTCTGTGGGTTGTCTCTTTACTTTGTTGATTCTTTGCTGTGCAGAAGCTTTTTAGCTTGATGTAATCCCATTTGTCTATTTTTGTTTAATTGTCTGTGCCTTTGAGGTTTTACACAAAAAAATCTTCACCCATACCAATGCTCTGGAACATTTCTCCAATGTTTTCTTTTAGTAATTTCCTAGTTTATGGTCTTAGATTAAAGTCTTTATGCCATTTTGATTTGATTTTTGTGTATGGTAAGAGATAGGGGGTCTAGTTTCATTCTTCTGCATACGGTTGTCTGCCTGACTTCTTTGGACAACCTCTTTCGCTGGATCTGGTCGAGTTGGTTAACAGCACCTTTTTCCCGCTTGGGAGAAAACATCATTAGCTGAGGCATTTCCAGACAGCAATCGTGGAAAATATGCAGCCTTCAGAGCTTTGATACTAGGAGCCCTCTAATCAGAAGTTGTGGCCCTTTGAGGTATTGGAGCAACTTACAGAAGCAATGGCCAGCCTGGCTCTAAGTATGAGAGATCATAGGGTGCCACTTGTTGGGATGGGCATCATCAGACGGAGGGTTTGGATGACACAAGAGGCAGTCTAAAGTAAGTTATATGTGAAAGACGAAATCCTCTCCTCCCATTTTCCATGTCTTATTTTCCTCTGCAAATATCAGCTCACTTCAGGGCCGGGCGCGGTGGCTCAAGCCTGTAATCCCAGCACTTTGGGAGGCCGAGACGGACGGATCACGAGGTCAGGAGATCGAGACCATCCTGGCTAACACGGTGAAACCCCGTCTCTACTGAAAAATACAAAAAAACTAGCCGGGCGAAGTGGCA
>NW_012113808.1:1384098-1448415 GCF_000951035.1 Colobus angolensis palliatus
CACTTCAAACACTGTAACAACCTACTTTGGGAGATTTCCTCCCAGCTTCTCCCAGTGACCTCTGGATTTCTGGAGATATTCTGCTTGACATCTTGGCATTTGAGTCCCTCTCGCAGGAAATCTTCAAAGTCACACAAATCCCACATTACCAACCAGGGGAATGCCCAGCATCCTATGCAGAGGGAGTGCCTGTGTCTGATCTCCGTTCCAATGGGAGGAATTGGAGTTGACATGGTGGTAACTCATATTAAGTCTGGAACAGCTATAACGCCAGGCTTCTGCTGCCCAAGAGGAAAGATATGATAGGGTACACCACCTCTGTTTCTGAAGGAGCCACCCTCCATGAAACTGGACACATTTCTCTTTCTTCTCTGCCTCTTAGAAGTCGTATAACCTCCAGATGGTTTTTTTGTCTCTCCTAATCTCGGTTTCTTCCTGAGACATGCTGTGGGGGCACTTCCAGAGTGTTTGAGGATTAATGGAGAGCCAGGTGCCTGCTGGTGCATGGCAGGTACTCAGCACCCTAGCAGAGATTCAGCCCCCTACTCTTGCCATCTGGAAAGTCACTTTTCAAATTGTTGATTATGCTTGTCCACTATAAGACCTGTAGGCATACATAAAACTGACATGCAAACTCCCAAAGAAGAAGAGAATTTTTCCTCACACTCTCATGAGACAAGATTAAATAAATAGAAACATACTCAGTCTCCAGCTGTGGCTGAATCTGGCCAAGGTGGCCTCCCCCTTGTCACAAGGAGACTCCCCAACTGTGGCTATGGTGCCCCGTTTTCCATGTACTCCATTTCCCATGTGCCATATGGTGCCTTTATATAAAGTTTCACATTCTTCAATCATAGTGTTTAAAAGGGAAAACATCAATTTGCTTCCCTTGAATTCCTGATTAACTGGAATAATCTCTCCATTTCCTTTTTAAAATTTTGTTTTATGTGGTAAATATACGTATGCATTAGTCTGCTCTCATGCTGCTCTGAAGAAATACCAGAGACTGGGTAATTTACAAAGGAAAGAGGTTTAATTGACTCACAGTTCTGCACAGCTGGGGTGGCCTCAGGAAGCTTACCATCATGGCAGAAGACGCCTACTCCTAGGGCAGCAGGGGAGAAAAATGCAGAGTGAAGGGCGAAAAGCCCCTTATAAAACCACAGACTTCAGGAGAACTCACTCACTATCATGAGAACAGCATGGGGGAACCACCCCATGAACTAATCACCTCCTGCAACATGTGGGGATCACGGGAACTACAATTCAAGATGAGATTTGGGTGGGGGCACAGCCAAACCATATCAACATAACATAAACTTTTCCATTTTAACCATGTTAAGTATATATGTAGTTCAGCGGCATTAAGTTCGGTGGCATTCTCATTGTTGTGTGACCCTCACCACCACTCATCTCCTGATCTTTTTCATCTTCCCAAACTGGAACTGTACCCATTAAACACTCGCTCTCCATTCCCTGCTCACTCAGCCCTTGGCAACAACCATTCTATTTTTCATCTCTGTGCGTTTGACTCCTATACGTGGAATTATATTTGTCCTTTTGTGTCTGATGTATTTCACTTAGCATAACATCTTCAAGGCTCATCTGTGTTGCAGCACATGTCAGAATTTTCTCCATCCATTTTTGCAAAGAGAAGCTTGTTCTCCACTGCGGTTGTTCATGCTGCTTTGCGCCGTTAGTCCTTTGTTCCCTTTCACTGTCAGGAAGAGGCAGACAGAAGGAGCATGACTGATCCACCCAGGCCTTCACATCTGTGTCCCTCTGAGCAGCCTTTTTTCCCAATTATGAGGGTTACCTTGGCAACTAATCGCTTTTCTAATTCTTTTTAAGGTTGTGAACTGATGACCAAATTACAAGGGCAAAAGATGGCAAAGAATGAGCATACATGTATGGAAGGGGACATTGTAATGATTTTACAAAATACAAAATGATTCTGATGTGTTTTGTACATTTCATACTTAATTTAAGAAATATCTTTGAGCACCCAACCAGGCACTGTGCTAGGTGTGGGATACAATGGGGAGCAAAAACAGATGTAGCGTACATTGAACCTGCAGGCTCCAGGGGGACAGACATTGATCCAAATAATCACAAACACAGCTCAACTGCTTGGAAAAAAGACCAGGTTTTTATAAAGCATAGTCCAAAGGCCCCAGCCTAGACTACGACATAGGAAAGGTGTCCCCAAAGAAATAACACATGAACTGAGACCTGAAAAATGAGTGAGATTTGAGCGAGGAGTTTGGGAAGAGACAGAGGCAGCTCAGTGTAGCTGAGGAAGTGTTCAGCATGGTGTCAGAGCAGATAAGACATTCGTCTGCTTCCTAGAATGATCCAGAAACTCCCTGTGTTTCCTCTGGGAACAGAGGACAATGTATCTTGCCTTTTGGCAGGTAGAGGCCAAGGTAGGGATAACACTGAGCTGGAAGATACCTTTATTTTTGGGTTTGGTCTGTTCCTTCCCTGGGACAATATGTTTCAGAGGCAGGACACTGAACTGGTCTTAACCATGTCAGTGACCTGGAGTTGAGGTGGTAGGCGAGGTCAGAACCTGGATCGGGGGTGGGGGATCAGGATGTATATGACTGGCCAGGTGGCCCCTGGGAACATGGGAGAGAGGGTCCAGCTTTAGGGAAAAATGGGAGCCGAGAACTAAAATCACAGTCTGGGCTTTAACCATCAGCTGGTGCTTAGAACAATGCATTCATAGTTGAGGGCTTTCTGGAGGAGACAGTCTGGGTTGGGGCTAGAACAGCATTGTGGCCAGAAGGCCCCAAGGCCATCATCAAGTTACATAGAAAGACCACCCTCAGATAGAAAGTTTCCCAATGATTCACTGGAAGGACTCCCAAAACTCAGGTTATGCTCATGGTTACAGCTCATTACAGTGGAAGAATAAATATTAAAATCAGCAAAGGGAAAAGGCATGGGGGTAAAGTCCCGGAGAGACCAGGCAAACGCTTCCAGGTGTCCTCTCCCACTAGAGCTGCACGACAGGACTTACTTCTCCCAGCAATGATGTGACACAACCTATAGGAAGCATTGCCAATCAGGGAGGCTCCCTCAAGCCTTGGGGTTCAGGGTTTTTATTGACAATTGGCCACATAGGCATGGAATGCTCATGTGGCTGATCTCAGTTATTCAGTCTCCAATCCTTCCAGAGGTCACACTGATATAGCATAGCCCCAGGCCCCCACCAAAAATTGGATTGTTAACATATACTGTCCAGCATGGGCCAAGGCCTCAGGTACTCAAAGATACTGTTACCAGGCAGGATATTCCAGGGCTTGGAATTTGTCTTCCAGGCTGCAGTCAAGAGCCAGTTTCTTTGGAATCTGCAGGGTTGGGACAACCCAAACCTGCTGCACTAACCTTTTACTGCACAAACGAATGCTGACTTATGGTCAGTGCAAGATGTTTGAGAGGAAAACGTATCACAAAAAGAGAAAATGTGCCTTTGATAATTATCATCCTTTGCAAAATTCTGGTTTGCCTTTCCCTTGAACCTTAGTTTCCCACTGCTTGTGAAAGGCCAACCCCAGCTTCCATGTTACTGTGGCCAGATCCCCTCACCATCCATGCCTGTCACCTTGCCTGAATTGGGCTGCACTGGGGAAGAGAAGGAGAAATCAAATCAGCCCTGATCAGATATGTTATCCCCCACTTTGTAGTCACTATGAGACTGGGCTGGCTCTGCAACGATGCATACAGAAATCTGTGGGTTGCTCCCAGGGTTCATTCCAGCACTTGCTGTACACAGCTCACAGATGGTGTTTGCAAGATATTTTATCCCCCACCTTTGCAGTTGCTGTGAAACTAGGCTACCCACTGTCTCCCCTCCACTTGCAGAATACCCTCCAACACCCCCCACCACCACCACCAAATAATGCTTATCTTAGCATTGAGAAATTTTCTTTATTAATTACAGGCCTCAGCATTTTACCAAACTGCTTCCACTTGCAAGTTCTTAAAGGCAACTGAGCAAAAAGGACAACTATTTTCCCTGTGAATGTTTTAAATATACTTTAACAAAACAAAATGGGTTTGAAACAGAATAAAAAGCAATTTTCACCAGTTCTTCTTCCCTGCTCCCCCCTTCACCAAATATTCCTGTCATGCATGTTATTGTTGTCTCACTTGGCAGTGAGATAATTTTCAGTTACAAATAAAAGTGCCTTTGAGTTTGCATTTACTGTATCTTCTCTTTTAGGTAAAGTCTTGCAGAGATACAATGTCAATCACACAAACTACTTCAGTTGTAGGTGTGTCTCTGCGTTAAGACTTTTTGGTATCTAAAATTGTTTCACATTTTCAGCCTCTCAGTAGGGCTGAAACCTCTCAGGTTAGCACTACGCAGAGGTGATGTTCTTCACACCGGCATGGTGGGCTGGTCACTATCCCTCCGTTTAGTTACTGCCAATGCCTACCAGTTATGAAGGACTTTGACTGTCACATCGCACTCTTTCTAGAAAGTATGAGCCTAGGAGGCCCTGAGTTACACCCTGCTCAGTACATCAATTCTAAAATAACAAGATCTTCCTCATTCAACATCAGCAGAACAAAAGGCTTCACTCTAGGTGCCCTGCGCAGACTCCGGAAGAGTTCACAATTCCAGAGCACTTCATGAAATCACTCTTAGTATTTATGGTGACCTACCTCTTGTAGAGTTTTGTTTTAGAGACTTTGCTCACCACTTGCAAATATGTGTATATCCACAGCCCCAGCATGTGTTATGGTCCGGATTTAGTTGCTTACTGTGTGATAAGGACGCAAGTCTCCTCAAAGGCATGTTCCTAATCAGGGCTTTAAGTCGTAAAGGACGACGAAAGGCTACAGGGAGCTCTCCAACTGTGAAGTGAAGAACGCCCTACGCCAGCACTTCTTCAACTCATGCTCTGCAGAATGGGGTAGGTACACTGAAAAGAGAACCCAGGCTCAAAAGCCTTTGGGATGTAGTGGGTCGAGCAGTCTTCCTTATTTCAGGGCTTTACAGAGTCTTTAATATACTCACACAGATTGCAAATATGCCAGGGAGCCATAGTATGTAAAGTTTCTAATGTATCTGGCCCAAGAATATAGCATGTGTGTGTGTGTGTCTCACAATGTCCAGCTCCTAGTCCTGCATATTATTACTATTATTTGCATAAGTATATACAGTATGTGATATATAATGTTATTTGCATAATTTATGTGCTATAAAATGTACAACTGGATGGATTTTACTCCTAGATGTAACATCTCTTTACCACCAGCCAGATTAAGATACAGAGCATTCCCATCTTCTCAGAAAGCTTCCTCATGTCCCTTCCAGTCAATACTTCTATGCCCTTCCCCGACTTCCCTGACTTCTACCCCTGACTTCCCTCTCTTCCCTAACTTCTATCACCGTAGACAAGTTTTCTCTATTCTTAAACATCTTAGAAAGTGAATCATAATACTCTAGGTAATCCTGTGTCTAGCCTCTATTGCTTAACATGCTTCAAGATTCAGCCATATTGTTGCATGAAGCAGTTGTATTTTTCATGTTTTTGTTTGTTTGTTTTGAGGTCTTTCTATGCTGCCCCGGCTGGCCTCGAATTTCAGGGCTCAAATGATCCTCCCACCTCAACCTCCCAAGTAGCTGGGATTACAGGTGCTTGCCACTGCACCCAACTGAAGCAGTACTTCTGAAACAATAGTTTTATCCCTCTTTGTCATGGTCCCCAAAGCAGGAAGGATACAGAGGACCTATTAGAAGTGACTTCACGGGCACGTTCATTGCTCTGACACAATCACAGGAATCAACCCGTGTGTGAGCACCCACCTGTGGCAACAAGAGACTTACTTTACAGTGAATTCGTTCCAGTATTCCTCTGTCAACTGTGAAGCAAAACTGGAGGCCTGTCTTTGTAAAATTTTAAACACGTTTTATTTCAAGTTTTTATTTTTGTATTTTCTTTATTGGGAAGTCAATGTTGTATTACATCTTGGGACACCTGTACAAACCTTAATTAGAATATGAATAATCCTTCATTTTCTCCCTCATATGCTGGGGGAATGAAAATGAGTGGAAGACAGTAAGGCAGAGAGGTGAGCTCAAGGCTATTCACTTGCTCCAACAAATATTCAATAAGCATTGATTGAATGCCTAACACCACATTCAATTCTAGAGACTAAAAAAAAAAGAAAAAAAGAAAAATAGATGGTCATTACCCTCCAAGTGCTCAGAGGCAAATAGTTAAAACTGGCACCGAGTTCAGTGCCTTAATGCACTGTGAGTCCCTACCACAGGATTCTGTTTGTCATTGGTGGTCCTGACTACACGGCAGTACCATTATCTGATGTGTGACTGTCCCCAACTAGAATTAAGTGAGAGGGGACTGTGTTTTATTCATTTTTGGCCACCAGCTTCTTCAAAATGCCTGGTTTATTCAAAGAAGCCATTTCACAATGAACGAATGAATGAATGAATGAATGGTGGAAGAAACGGCAGTGTCCTCATCCTGTCTCCACTGGTTTTTAGCCATGTAACATTGGATGCATTCTGTGACTGGCCCTCGCTTGTTTTCTAATCTGTGAAATGGAGGTAGCCACACTTCTCTTGCAGGGTAGTTGGTAGGATTGAAAAGGCTACCTTGGTGAAGACTCTATCCTGGGCTGACACTTAGCAGATGTTCAGAACTATCAGAACATGAGGAAGAAAATCATGAACTAATGGTGTCTTCTGACCCATTATAGACTGAAGGAGGATGGACATATAGGGGTTTCCAGCCCTGATGACCTTTGTCCTCCATAAAGGAGGTCAGCCACTGAAGTGGGGGTAGACAGGTGAGCAGAGGCTGGGACAGCATGGGGGTTGTTTGGGGAAGTTTTGACATTGTGCATGAGAGTCATATGTGAAAGATTTGTTAAGCTGTAACTTACAGAGTGGTTCCATTTTCCCCAGCTGAATTCAGAGAGACCGTGGGGAGTGCTGCCTGGAGTTGAGTGATGGAGGTAACAGGCAAGGTGGAGGGACAACAGGCCTGCAGAGCCTATTTACCCAAGAGGAGTGACTGAAACATTTACCCACCCTGAAACGGGGTGTGTAGGGAGGGAAGCAAAGATCGTTGAGGACAAAAGACAGGCTTTCTAGGAAGAAGGCATGTGAAAGAGTCGCAAGGACATGAAGATTCGAGTGTGAGAAGGCCCTCTGAAATTCACATGTTGAAATCCTAACCTCTGGACCTCAGCCAGTGACTGTATTTGGAGACAGGGTCTTTAAAGAGGTAGTTAAGTTAAAATAAGACAGTATGGGTGGATCCTAACCCAACACAACTGGTGTCCTTACAGGAAGAAGAGATGAAGACAGAGACGCACTCAGAGGGAAGACCATGTGAGGATACAGGAAGAAGACGGCCGTCGACAAGCCAAGGAGAGAGGCCTCAGGAGAAACCAAGCCTGCTGACACCTTGATCTTGGACTTCCAGTCCCCAAAACTTAGAGAAAATACATTTCTGTTCTTTAAGCCAACCAGTTTGTGGTACCTTGTTATGGTAGTCCTTGCAAACTAACACAGGGGGAGATGATGGCATTTAGAACATTAGAGTAGAGGCAATTCAAGGTCTGGTAGGAATTTGGGAGTTGCAGGGGGACAGTGCACAGCTGTCACTTGCACCATATTGTAAACTCCTGGAGAAGTCACATTTTTTTTACAGCTTTGTTGAGGTATAATTGACATACAGTGAACTGCATGTACGGTTGGCCCTTGGTATCTGGGCTTCGCATCCCTGGATTCAACCAACCAGGGATCAAAAATATTTTTAAATAAATAAATAAAATACAAATTTAAAAACAATACAGTATAACAATTACTTACATTGTGTTAACATTACATTCCGTGTTATAAGTAATCTAGAGATGATTTAAAGTATACCAAAGGATGTGCAGAGGCTATGAGCAAATACTATGCCATTTTATTTTGAAGGCTTAAGCATCTGCAGATTTTAGTATTCACAGGAGGTCCTAGCACCAACCTCCATGGTACTGAAGAATAACTGTATTTTAAATGTACATTTTGATAAGTTTTGACATAAACACACACACAGAGACACACACATACACACACACATATATACCCATGGAGCCATCACAATCAAGATAAATGAACATATCTATATTCCTAAAAGCTTCCTGCATCTCTTTGTAATCTCTCCCTTACGACCCACCCTGACCTCCCTCCCATCCCCAGACAACTGCTGATATGCTTTGTGTCACTATAGTTGTTTTCATTTTATAGAATTTGATGTAAATGGAATAATATGGGAATAATATGATATGTACTCTTTTTTGTTGGTCTGGCTTCTTAATAAATTGCATCTCAATCATCTTTTTATACCCAGGGCTAAGCACGGTCATCCAATCAAAAAATCAACAAATATTTTAGAGTGCCTGCTAGGTGCTTGGTGTTGGCAAAACTATCCCAGATACATAATAGTTGTTTAATAAATGCTGGGTGAATAGTTCAGTGAATTCAAGTAACATAGACTCTATTTTTCACTGAGATATAATTCATATATCATAAAATCAATCATTTTAAAGTGGCCAATTTAGCGGTTTTTAATATATTTACAAAGTTGTACAACCATCACTGCTATCTAATTTCAGAACATTTTCTTCACCCCCAGGAGAAATCCCATACCCAATCCAACTCGCTCCCCATTTGTTCCTCTCCCCAGCCCCTGGGAACCATAAGTCTACTGTCTCTATATAGAGGGGTACTTACTCTGGGCATTTCATATAAATGGAATCATATCATGAAGGTTGTCAGAATCAAAATGGAATCACTTGCGTCAAAACCCTCAGAATTAGAGCCAGGGAAGTCCAGGAAGAGCAGGTTCTCACGCACATATCTGATAACAAAAACTATCACAAAAGACTCTGCAAAAACCACAGCCTTGCACAAAGGCTACCACAGCCTTACACACAAAAAGTGTATCTTCAAGGACATCTTCCCAGCAACAGCCTGTCCAACTTTGAACTGGCACCACCCTTGTTATTGATCCTTGTAGCCTAATATAATTATTTCAAATTAAATTATATGATCCTCTGCATTTTTCCTTTAAAAACCTTTGTCTTCTTTTATCTCCCCAAATATATGTGCCATATTCCCATTGCAATGCTTATTCTCAAACAAATATCTTCTATTTTTCAGAGTCTCTCTCTCTCTCTATCTGTCTGTTATTTAGCTTTTGACATAATTTGGTGTCAGAAGTGAGATTGAAGCTGGCTCACCTTGGACAAATGGACAACCCCTGAAATTGAGTGAATTGCATGCCCTGAGCCCTTTGGAGCTCTCCACCTCCATGGCTCACCTTTTCTGCCCTGGTGAATCTCCTCTCACATTCCCGGACTCCCTCTTTTTGGTGAGTTCTTTTGACTTTATTTGGGATCTATTTTGGTTATAAGGCTACTTAAATTTAAAAATCTTACATTTCTCTTGGGACTATAAAAGTCTTTTCTGGCAAGCCCTTTCTGGTATAAAGACGAGCGTCTTTCTAGTTTGAGTACTTTGGTTTCTATAAAATTTGCATTCTGTCTGTGAGTCATGTCTTTTCTTGTTAATTTACTTTTTCTTTTTTTCTGCTGACCTGGTTTAACATTTTCTTTGATCTGTGTGCCTGGCTTAAAAGTTTTGTGAGCACTCTTATTTTGATTTCATTTTGATTTGGTTACGCTCGTCTGTAAATAATTTGGCTTTTTAAACATTTTTTTTCTCTCTGTTAACTTGTGAAAGTCTTCTGGGAGCAAAGCATTCAGAATAGTGGGTGCAGAATAGCCAACGAAAAGCTGATGCGACTATTCCAAAGACTACATGAAATTTACAAAGGTGTGATAGTCCTCATGTGATGCTGTCAGTCATGATTCTGGTTATCCTGCATGCAATAAAAATAACTAATTTCCTCGTCAAGTGTGAGCTCACATTCGAGTTTTAACCATGACTAACTTGAACTTTTGTCATCCACAGTTATTGCTTTTATTTTTCTCTAAAAGCATTTATAACCAGTTGTAATCCAAAATTGCTTTTCATGAAAAAATCTCTAACAAGTAGTTTTTTTTGAGAGGGAGTCTCCCTCTGTCACTAGGCTGGAGTGTGCAGTGGCTTGATCTCGGCTCACTGCAAGCTCCACCTCCCGGGTTCACGCCATTCTCCTGCCTCAGCCTCCCGAGTAGCTGGGACTACAGGTGCCTGCCACCACGCTTGGCCAATTTTTCTGTTTTTAGTAGAGACGGGGTTTCACCATGTTGGCTAGGATGGTCTCAATCTCTTCATCTTGTGATCAGCCTGCCTCGGCCTCCCAAAGTGCTAGGATTACAGGCATGAGCCACCGTGCCCAGCCTGCCTACAAGAACTCTTAAATACAGGTTCCTGATAACTTTTATATCCATGGACTAAATAAATATTTCTGAACTCTAATAAAACTGATAGGTTCATAAAACTCCTCATCAAGATCAAAGAAAGCAAAACCTAATTACACAAAATTGAGTAAGTAATAAACAAAATGTTCCTATGACTGTTAGGTGGAACATAGTTGGTTCTCTGCTTAAATGTTTTGTTTTCCAAATTTAAGGAAACTTTTTCTCTCAAGCTGTCTACAGTTTACAGTAATTTGGTCAAGTATACTTTTATAAACAAAAGTATAAGCATTTACTTTTTCTCCCTACTCAATTTCTCCAAAATTTGGAAACTATTCATGAATATTTTTATTTTTTATGACAGCATAATTTTTTGCATAAATTCAATAAGGATGTGCTGTGTTTATAACAGGACACAAGTGAAGACATTAGTTATAGTACCAAGGTTTTGACTGGGGTGTCACAGTTAGATTGTTTATAAGTACTACAGGTGAAATCTGAAGTCTGCCTTGAAAGGTTTTAAAATCTGAGATTCCTGTGCAATCAGTCACTATCCTTGTTGCACTTATGTAAATGATCAGACAAAAATCAATGAAACTAAACTTATTTTACAAACAAATTTGTCTCACTCTGGTTATCTTTGGTAAAAATGAAAAAAAGAAAACCTATACAGCAAAAAATTATGTTTCCAGAAACATATATATTATACCTGTTAGTCCTGTGCATTATCTTCAAGTTTTTATTCCCTACCTATAGACTGGGCTAGATCCTGAATTCTTCTAGGTTCCTCCAATCCACTTTTTTTTCCATGGAATTACTAAAAATGGGAATCTCTCTGCTTCTGCAGCCCTATAAACTGAAATTAAATTTTAAGGGACAAGTTGCATGTCTGATGGAGGGGCTACATGGCAAGTTCATCAGACCACCTGATGCCATAACTAAACACACTCCAGCTGCAATCCAGGATATAACGTTGCTGGCTTCATGCTGTGGACAGCTTTTCCCAAGGTGACAAAACAAGAGCCCTCATTGTAATGAGACTCCAGCTCCTCTTAGTTTTTTCTCATTTATGCCTAGCTCTTTCGCTTGGCAGGATAATCATGTAATTAAAGTTTTACAGATACTACTGGGGGTACCTTGACAGAATCTGACCTAAAAATATTTTAGTCCACCTATTGGGAGGCTGAGGTGGGAGAATCGCTTGAACCTGGAAGGTGGTGGTTGCAGTGAGCCGAGATCGTGCCACTGCACTCCAGCCTGGGTGACAGAGTGAGACTCTGTCTCAAAATATATATATACACATATATTTTAGTCCACCTAACAAGTAACTTTAACACTATCCTCAATACATCATTGCTCATTCTGCTTTAATTCAACCCAGTCATGAGATACTAGATGATAGAAATACTCTGTAGTATCTATTGGTTAAATAAGAAAATATCTGTGCTGTTGCTAATATTACATGCTGTACCTGGATAAATTTCTCTGGGAACATTGAGACTCAAATATGCAAAATAATAAAACAGGCCACATCATTACAACAGCTCTCATCTAATCCACCATAGTCATTTGATTTACTCAGTTGGTTGCCTTTAAACCTAGACTCATGGCTCAAATTTGTTACATAAACTGAGAGTATCATATTACTATTATTTTTACTTTGTATTTTCTTTTCTTTTCCTTTTTTTTCTTTTAACTTTGTACCCATTGCTTGTCAAATTTCTACAACACAAATCCTAACAAAAGAATGCTAGCCCAGCACTTTGAGATAATAATCAATGTTTATGGAACAGATAAAATTAAACTTAACAATGGACTGCAGGTAGACTTGAAAGCCACTCTTTCAGAAATTCCCTGTGGCTCAAATGTGGCTAAAAGAGTTTTGACACTGACTCCTAGTTGTCAACCACTCCCTCCATTGTGGGACCAGACCAACCCACGTCAGGTCCATTCTGGCACCAAAATATAACCGAAACCTAGCTACAGGATTATTGATGAGCAACATGTTCAGAGAAATATCTCAATCAAAAGGAGAAAGTGTAAAAGTTCTGAAAATCAAAATGAAGTCACTTGTGTGAAAATCCTGACAAATAGAGCCAGTGAAAGCCATAAAGGAAAAGATCTCACACATGTCTATCTGGTAACAAGAACTACCACAAAAGACTCTGCAAAAACCACAACGCTGCAAACAGGCCACCACAATCTTACACATAAAAAAGTGCTGCTGCCATGGCATCTGTCCAGCTACTGCCTGTGCAGCCTTGGACTTGCGCTACCCTTGTGATCCTTGTAGCCAAGGATAATTGTTTCCAAATAACTTATATAATCCTCTTCACTTTTTTCTTTTAAAGCCCTTGTCTTCCTTTACCTTCCCAAATATGCTTACTGTATTTTTATTGCAATGCTTACTCTGAAATAAATATCATTTAATTTTAGAGAGTCTCTCTCTCTCTCTGTTGTTTAAATTCTAACAACACAATATGCAGCTGTCTTTGCCTGTCTTTTCATTGAGCTAAGGTTTCCAGGGTTCTTCAATGTGTAGCATGTGCCAGTATTTCATTCATTTTTATGGCTGAAGATTATTCCATTATGTAGCTATGGCTCATTTTGTTTAGCTAGTCATCAGCTGATGATGGACATCTGGCTCTTTTCTACTTTTTGGCAATTATGAATAACATTGCCATGACCACTCAAGTACAAGTTTTCTGTGAACACATGTCTTCAATCCTTGAGTACATACCTAGAAGTGAAATTGCTGGGTTATATGGCAATTCTATCATTAATCGTTTTTTAGGAATAGTCAAACTGTTTTCCAAATGACTGTACTATTGCCCTCCCACCAGCAATGCATAATAGTTCCAATTTGTCCGCTTCCTCGCCAACAATTGTTATTGTCTCTGTTTTGAATTCGAGCCATTTTAGTGGGTGTGAGTGGTTTCTCATTGTGGTTTTGATTTGCATTTCCCGGAGGAATATGTTGAGTATCTTTTTATTTGCTTCTTGGTAATGCAAGCTCTTATTAATCTATTAATTAATCCATGTATTCGAGTCCCAGCTGTGTCAATTATGTGTGGTCTTGGACAAGTTATTTTACTTCTCTGAACTCAGTTTTCTCATTCATAAGGTGGAAATAATAATCTCTGTCTTATGGGATTGTTGAAAGGACTAGAATGAATATATGCAAAGCTCTTGGCAGAAATTAAGAACTCAATGAAGACAGAAGAGATGTAAGTCAACATAATAAGTAAGTCAAATGATGCTGGAGTTGGGTCTTGGAAGGAAAGCAACATTCTAATAGGTAGGGATACAAAGAAAAGAGATTCCAACCAGAATGAGTGTGAACAAAGAGGAAGCCACAGTACAGTGGGATGTGAGCAATTACTGAAAACTCTGCATAGATTTGGCTAGAGTAGTAGAGTTCTCCTTCAAGAGGAGCAGTGGCAGAAAAAGGACTGGAGGGAAGGATGGACTCAGACACAGAGGGCAACAGGATAAGGGCAAGGGATGTGTGTCTCCTTGGAGTCCGCCATGTGCTGCCCTGCTGTTGTCTGGGGACTGGGTGAAAGTCAATATTGCCCTGCTCAGGACCAAGAGACATTGCTACCATTGGCACTGCTTGGATGTTCCTGATGCTCCAGAACTTCAATCACTTGGAAATTACAAGGGTTTAGATGCTCTGTACCAGAAATGGGGCAAAAGCCGAATATATATTTATTTCTCCTTATATGTATATATATATAGAGAGAGATGGGGTCTTGCTTGTTGCTCAGGCTAGTCTTGAACTACTCCTGGCCTCAAGCAATCCTCTTCCTGGCCTCCCAAAGTGCAGAGATTCATATATATATTTCTTATTATGTATTATGTCATAATCTCATATTATTTTTATCTGACCCATCAAATTCTGCTGGAAGGATCTGGTATCACATCTTAGTATGGACTTAGCCAGTGAGTCCCTCTGTTATTTCTCTAAAGATATCTTCACCCTCAGCAATCCTCCTGAAAGATGCTCATCCTGATTGCAGCACTATTCACAATAGCAAAGACTTGGAACCAACCCAAATTCCCATCAATGATAGACTGGATAAAGAAAATGTGGCACATATACACCATGGACTACCATCCAACCATAAAAAAGGGTGAGTTCATGTCCTTTGCAGGGACATGGATGAAACTGGAAACCATCATTCTCAGCAAACACACAGAAACAGAAAACCAAACATCAAATGTTCTCACTCATAAGTGGGAGTTGAACAATGAGAATACATGGGCACAGGGAGGGGAACATCACACACTTGGGCCTGTCGGGGGGTGGGGGGCTAGGGGAAGGATAGCATTAGGAGAAATACCTAATGTAGATGATGGGTTGATGGGTGCAGCAAATCACATGGCACATGTATACCTGTGTAAGAAACCTGTACGTTCTGCACATGTATCCCAGAACTTAAAGTATAATAACAAAAAAACTAGAGAAAGAAAAGAAATCCCAGACCCACTGATTAGAATACACCATTTTCCCAGATCCTGTTGGAAAATGGCACAAGGCAGACGTCAACAATAAACAGGATGACATGTGAAATAGGATGATTCATTCAAACACAAAGACACTGTGGTTTCTCTTCTCCCAGCTTGTTTAACAACATCCTGGTTCACAAGCACCCTTTGCTGGTGCTGGCTCTGTGTGGAGGAAGGCATAAGTTTGGGGGACAGATACAGCTGACTCTGCCTGTGACCACTGTCACCAGGGTTGCTTCCCAAGTTTTGTTTTAGAATCTACACCAAAGATGCACTATTAACACATTACATGAGCAACAAGCAGTTTAAAGCCTGAGCTTGTTCCTGTGCCCACTTAGGTTTTCTGATTTTAAATGAGGCCTGGAGTGATAAATGTGGCTGCTCTATTGAAGGATGAGGAACAGAGGCTTTTACAAGAGTTGACGTCCACAGAAAATCAAACACCTCTTTTCCCCACAGGTGGCCAAACGTCCAGGATGAGCGTTCTGTGGAAACAGAAGACAAAATACAAGTATGTCCAGGAAAATGCTGCCAGTGGCACAGTATCTACAGCATTTCTCTTTCAGGGCTAAGGAATTGGGTTACCCTGTGCCTCGCCTCTGCCTGCAGGAAAGACCATTCCTGGATTTACCCTTCAAGGGAGCAGTAGAAGCAGATCCAGCATGAAGTGAGGGACACGAACCCCCTTATGCTCCCGGCACATCTCCTAGGCTGAGGCCATCTCAGATCGGAAGACCAGCTTTCCAAAGCAAGTCTCCTCCAAATCATGAAAGACAAAAAGGTGAAACATGTGATGCCCTGATGGTAATAGGATCACAGATTCAAAAACATGAGGGAGGTGGGGCTGGACAAAGTCTTTAGGAGACTGCTGAATTGTTGACTTTATTCCAAGTCAGGATCCCGAATAATCACTGAGCCTCAGTATAATTATGTGCACATGAGAAGCTATCTATTTCTTGCATTCTGCTTATCTTTGCCAAGAAAGCACTCCTCCCCCATGCCTTAAAATGCCCAGAAACATGGTTTTGGATGAGCCACTTGGAGGGCTAAGGGCACCTGCTGACCGAGGCCCATGAGAACATACCAGCCCTGTGGGGAAAATGTGGAGCTTATGTACCCACTGCCCTTTCCCTGCTCAGAGCAGGGCATCCCGACAGCAGCTATGAATGCCCCTGCTCTGAGCCTCTCCCCGTCAGGCTCTGAGCACTCCATCAGGGTCCTCTTCTGAGCCTGGCACTGTTCACTTGGGCAGAGAGTCCACTCAAGCCCCAGAGTCCTTGACTCCATTGGAAGTTCCTCCTGGGGCATCAACACAGCCCTCTCCCCCATATCTATTGGCTTTTGGGGAGCTGGGCCTGGGAAGACCTTTTCTCTCCCTACACTGTGTTCATGCTGCCAGCCAAGCTGGAGCCTCTGCATTTTTTAGTCCAATTATTGGCAACTGTACAGGTTTCCCAGAACACCTGGCCCTCCTCACCCTCGTTCTGTGGCATTATTTAATCAAACTGGCTAGGACTATTTATAGCTCCCCTGAAAGGCAGCAGCCGCTCCATTCCCAGGAAAGTGGAACATGAGACATTAAAGAGTATTTTCAAAAGAAAAAAAATCCTCTCACGGACTCATGAGGTTTTCATCCTGATGTGTCTTCCAAAAATAGACCTCCCGGACAGCTCCTCGGTGCCACCAGCTCTCTCTTCTGTGTGCCTGCCACCTGCCAGGCTCAGAGTGAGAAAGCTACCTGCTACCATTCCCAAATGGTCAGTTCTAATTCTCCAGCCCTCCTCCAAACCCAGAAAATCCCAATATTCTTCCCTGGGTAGATGCCCATCTAATTGAAACAGATGGAGCCAAGGGAAATAACTAAATCACAACTCAACATTCCTTCTAGTGCAAGGAGTCAATGATTCTGGATACTCTGCCACTCTGTTCTCCATGGGAACACCAAAACCCATCTTAAATACAACCTCTTTCGTGCTTTAAGACTTATGGAAGGAAGCCCAGGCTCAATGATTTGCTCAAAGTCCCAAATGCTCTTTGGACTCAAGGCATTCTTGTGGAGCATCAGACAAATGTGTGGCTCTTGGCCAAGAGCCAGGGAGCACAGAAAAGTTCGAAGCTGGGGCAGGTGCATGCTGGCTAGGCAGAAACAGTTACAGACCTTTGGAGATGAGAAGCAACCGAGAGGGTACGGTTGGAGAGCCTGGGGCAACAGAGCTAAGCATAGGGTTCAGGGGCAGACGATGCAAGCTCTCATCCCAACTTCACCACTATGTGTGATCTCAGATGAGTGACATGTTCCCTAACCCAAGTGTCTTTATCCTATGCACATCACATTGTTGTGTTACATAAGATAATCCAGACACCGTGCCTGACACACAGGAAGTATGTATCATGGGTTAGCATAATGTTACAGAAGAAGAAACAGAGATACAGACCCTTTGAGAGACTTGTCCAAGGCTTCATGGCCCCAGTATCAGAACTGAGTCTCCTGGTTTCCAGTCTGGGATCTATTTATTATTATTATTATTATTATTACTATTATTACTTGTGTGTGGTACCAGGCACCTCTTATAAGAGAGTTAAACAAGACAAGTGGTCAAGAGTTTTAGGCATCAGTGAACACTCAGGAACTGAAGTATGAAGAAAAAATTATGGAAAGAGGAGTATATACTCAGGGAAACTTGAATCTATGCTCCCAGGTTGTAAAAACTAAAACTAAAAATAAACCACATGAAGGAGCAAGAACCAAGAAGAACCTTCACAACTCAGGGAATATTTTGCTTCAGCTGGGGAGCCCTCACATTTTCCTATCGCATTGAAAGCCAGTCCTCAAGCTGGCTAATCTGAGGCCTGCAGGACAGAAAAAGGGGACACCCCAAACTGCAGAGGAAGGAAGGTGCCACTGCTTCTAGGCTGTTCAGGCATAGGGAGGTAAAGAGGCTGGCAAACATGGGACATCAGGCAAGAGCTAACAAGCTAGAGAGCACAGGCAAGACTAACCAGAAAACAAAGAATAATGCAGACAAAAGGACAAACACTATATGATTCCACTTGTTTGAGATATCTAGGGGAGTCAAACTCACAGTAACAGGCAGTAGAAGCGTGGTTGCCAGGGGCTGGGGAGGAACAGGAATTAGTGTTTAATGGAGATAGAGTTTCAGTTTGGGAAGATAAGAGTTCTGGCAATGGATGGTGGTGACGGTTGCACAACAATGTGAATGTACTGAATGCCACTGGACTGAACATGTAAAAATGGTTAAGATGTAGATTTCATGTTATGGGTAATTTATCACAATAAATAATAGATGATAGATAGATAGAATTATACAAAACAGAACTGCAGACCAAGGAGTATAGTACAGACCTCAGGGGTCTGTGCAGCCAGGGAGGGCATAAATCATTTTGCACTGAAGAAACCAATGACAGTTTCATAAAGACAATAGGATTTCAGTTAGAATTTTGTGTTAAATAGGACCTCTTGGTTGTAACTATAAAAGACTCCACTCAAATGAACTTAAACCCCAAAGGGTTGCTTTTTGTAAGGACTGAGTAGTAGCCCATAGACTCAAAGCTGAACAACTAAGTCAAAAGGAGAAAGAAGGGCATCTAGGCCATCCTAAACAGGGTCTTAAAATCCTGTTCTCTTTAATTTTTGCCTCTCTCTGGGTGTTGCCTTCATTCTCATTTATTGTAGACTGGCTTTCCCCATGAGTGGAAGATTTAAAAATTTATCCCAGCCAGGTACAGTGGTTCAAGCCTGTAACCCCAGCACCTTGGGAGGCTAAGGCAGGCGGATCACTTGAAACCAGGAGTTTGAGACCAGCCTGGGTAGCAAAGCAAAACTTCATCTCTACAAAAATGAAAAATAAATAAAAAGTAGCTGGGTGTGGTGTTTCATGCCCATCTACTCAGGAGGCTGAGGTGGGAGGATCATTTGAGCCCAGGAGTCAAGGCTGCAGTGAACCATGATCACACAATTGCACCCCAACCTGGGTGACAGAGTGAGACCCTATCTTAAAAAAATTAAAACCCTGGGCCAATAGTGGCCAGGAGGACAAGATACTGTGACCATTTGCTCCTGCTAGAGCTACACGACTGGAGTTGGGAGAGATGTTCCCTCAAAGAAGGTAAGGTTCCCTAGAAACAGCTCCTGAGATAGGACGTGTGTGCAGGATTACTGGAGAGTGCTCTTGGGACACACGCATAAAGAAGAAAGGCAGGCAGGATTGGACAGTGGAAGAAGCTGACCCATAATGTGGTTACACCTGGAGCCTTAGCTACAGGGAGCTCTGGAGCTGCCAGTTGCCCCAACTGAGACAAGGAAGCTGGACCACTGTGTCCCATTGACCGGTCGTTGTTATGTGTCATTTATATGTATCATTTCCCTATGAGAAGGTATAACCTTGGGTGATTCCCAGGGAAGCACACAGCTACAAACCATCAGCAGCTGATATTCCTAGACACCAAAGAATGTGTTTGCTGTTTTAAAGAGGGCGTTGGGGGATGTACCACAGCACACAGGACTGTCCACACTTTACCCTGTTCGCATCTTATTTGTTATAATAAGTTTGTCCCTATGAGAACAACTGCTCCAAGACTTTGGCTGGTCTTATTTCAAGGGAAATTTACAAGAGAAGGTTGCATATTGCTCTTGAGGTTATATATAACAGTCATCATCCCCTCCCCCTCAACCCATTCTAGATTCAACTTGCCCTTGGCTAGAGCCTGTTGGGGTGACTCAGACCTTTATCCTTGAGGAGTCTGAGACCCTGTTACCATGTCCTTCTTGGGCCATCATGGCTGTACTTATCCATTATCACCAAAACTGGGCATGAGAAGCACTAAACCGTGTCCCAGTAGATCACCTGAATGGTGAATGTATTTTTTCCTTCTTTCTCATGCAACATCTATCCTGCCTCTTCCTGATGATCAGGATCTATAATCCCTATCAGGATGGTGGCTGCTTTTCTCACTCACAGAGCTTGAAGTAAGGGAGATGGGCAGCCCATGCTCCCAGAGTGGGTCATTACAATACTGGTAAATAGTGCATTCCTCCTCAGCCCATGGGGACACATCGGTGTATAATAGTTATTGCTTTCAGTTGTATCCGCTTCCTGGAGGGTGACAACCCATCTTCACAGGGAATCCTCCAGGAGCAGCATCTTAAGGGAAGTCTACCTCTCTGTCAGGCTGGCAGCTTCTGCATGTTACAGTATGTAATTCGACTCTATGCTGGTAGATTCTCTGTGCCTATGGCCACACTTTTTTTTTTTCTGTAAAGCGCCCCTTGGTCTGCAGTAATGTTTACGGGATCCTTTGTAGATGGAATGAAATAAATACTTTGTATGTGTTCATAATGGCTAAGGCCCTGTGGACAGGAAAGGTAGACCACACTGAGAATGTGCATCTTCTCAGTTAAATCAATTGTACCAAGGGGTCTCCTTGAGGAATGTGTAAGTTGGTCTTCTTGAGGAATGGTGCTATGTCAGAGGCTCAATGTCAGGTTGGACATTTGGCAGCAGAAGTAGCTAGACGAGACTGGGTGGGTGGAAACTATTGCTGCTGGGCCCATGTGTAGCCTCCATCTCTGCCATGCTGGCCACTCTGCTCACCCACCCCTTGTACCAGCACTGGAATGGTTGACATGAACTTGCTGAGTTATCGCGTCTCTCTTGTGTAGAGCCTCTTTTTTAGTGGGTGTTCTTTGGTGGCCATTAATATGGAATACATTCCCATGGTTCCATCCACACCTCCTTGTCTCCGACTTTCTAATCCTTCTCCTATCAGTCTCTGACCAACCAGCTAGGCCATGAGTTTTAGTATACTCTTATCTTGGGCCTCTTCTGTTTCCATAGTTGGGTGACCAGGTATGCTGCCTGGATCTACCCATTGGAAGAATTTCCCTTCACTGCTCTTTCAAGGTCAGTCCTGAACAGTGCAGCTGCCATCTGTTTTCAGTATCCATTGACACAAGCTGACCAATCCATGAACCAAGCTCAGCCCTTTTCTTTCCACTGGTCACAAAGGAAACTCCCCTCCAGCCACCACTGTGAGCTGGAGAAGAGGCCAGTGCAAGAGTGATGGGTGACATAAAGTTTGGGCTACCTGTTCACACAACTTGCTTGTGCCTTCTGGCCCCACTTGTGCTTGATCCTAGCTGTACAATTTCCATCTTATGATGGATTTCTGTTGGGCCATCTGACCTTATGATTTGGTGGGTCTGACAGAATCCAGTTCAGGATGGGCATTTCTGGCCATGTGGTCACTTGATGTTCAAAGTCATATGGTCCATTTACCAAGACCCAATAGTGTACCTGAAGTTGTTTTTTTTCAAATTGAAACCATCTTTGCAAAATTTATAGTGAGAAACATCTGACATAACAGACTCCATCTTGCTTCTAACCCCACAAGCTATCTTTGCTCATTCCAAGCTACTTTGAGAGGAATAGAATTCATAGTTTAACTTTAGAACAAAGATGATAACAGCCCCTTCCTGAAACTAACCCCCTTCCTGCTTGAGGACCAAAACCGCCTTTGTAAAACTAATAAAATATAACAATATTGAGATTGTGATGAGGGCCTGGATTCTGCAAAGATGTAGACATAGTTAAACTCTAATCAGTCATTGTTTTATAACTTGCCTTTCTTTAACTACTTACTACTCAGCAGTAACATAGCAGGGGGTCACGAGATTCGTAACTTCCCCAATTGCTTTTATGGATAATATCACTATTGTAAAATATAAGACTGATGTTTGAGATGTTTTTCAGACCTGGCATTCTGTATGAACCAACTGGCACCATCCTGACCAGTAACCCCACCCAAGAACTGACTCAGTGCAAGAAGACAGCTTCAACCCCCTATGATTTCATCCCTGACCCAAACAATATTTCCCATTCCCTATCTCCCTGTCCACCAAACTTTCCTTGAAAAACTCTAGCCCTCAATTCTCAGGGAGGTGAATTTAAGAATTATCTCCCATCCTCCTGCTTAGTTGGTCCTAAAGTAATTTGTTTGTTTGTTTGAGACAAAGTCTCATTCTCTTTCCCAGGCTGGAATGCAGGGGGGCAATCTTAGCTTACTGCGACCACCTCACTGGTTCAAGCAATTCTCATGCCTCAGTCTCCCAAGTAGCTGGGATTTCAGGTGTGTGCCATCACACCCAGCTAATTTTTGTATTTTTTGAGAGACAGAGTTTCACCTGTTGGCCAGGCTGGTCTAGAACTCCTGACCTCAAGTGATCCACCCACCTTGATTTCCCAAAATACTGGCTCACAGTGTGAGCCACTGTGCCTGGCCAGCTCTGCGATAATTGAACTCTTCTTTGCTATTCTCAGTGCATTGCCTTTCTGGTCAGTGGGCAAAAAGAACCCACTGGCCAACTATAAGATGGTGTGGTGTTCTCTGCTATAGGTGGCATGGACTTGCTCCAGAATTCTAGCTGTCTACTTTGTGATTCTCCTATTGAGGCTTGCCATAAATGTCACAAAGCATCTCTCCCCACCACAGATAACATTAGTCACTGAATCAAGTGGCCCAAGCAGCACGGCTGCACACCTTGCCACCTGGATCTGCTGCAGAGCCCTTCTCCACTCTGGGTCCCATTCAGATCTTGGAGCCTTCCATATCATTCAGTGAATGCATCAGAGCACCTTCCCAATGGTGCAATATGCTGCTTCCAGAACACAAAGAGGCCTACCACACATTGCATTTTGTTTTGTTTTGTTTTGTTTTGTTTGAGACAGGGTCTCACTGGAATGCAGGCCAGGCTGGAATGCAGTGGTGCAATCATGGCTCACTGTAACCGAATTCCTGGGCTCAAGCAATTCTCGCCTCATCCTCCTGAGTAACTGGGACTGTAAGCATGCACCACCATGTCTGGCTAATTTTTTTCTTAGTTTTTATTTTGTAGAGATGGGGTCTTGCTATGTTGACCAGGCTGGTTTCTAACTCCTGGCCTCACACAATCCTCCTGCTGCAGCCTCTGAAAGTGTTGGGCATGAGCCACCATGCCCTGCCTGTACTTTCTGAATGTTAGGTATGAGATGCAATAATTTGTTCATCTGGTCTAATTACCATTACACCATTGATGCGATAGACTAATACGATATTCTGTGGACTATCCATACAGTCTAGGTCTCTTTGGACTATATTTTGGCAGAAAGAAGGAAAGTTAACATAGCCCTAGGGCAATACCACAAATGTATGCTGTTGTCTGTCCCATATGAACACAAACTGTTCCTGATTATTCTCCCTGATAGGGTTGGACAAGCACTCACTCAGTGAATCAATGGCCACATCCTACGTGCCAGAGGTTAATCTGCTCTAGCAAAGTTAACACATTTAACACAGTAGCTGCACTTGGGATTGTTATTGGGTTAGGTTTGTGGTTGTCCACTGTCAGCAGCCATGAATCACTGGTGTTTGCAGAGACCAGACCAATGAGTTATGTAGAGTTTCACAGAACCATCACTCCTGCTATCATTGTTTTTGCATACTCCATAGAATATGGTATTGTTTTTTACTTACTGTCTTGGCATGGTTAGGGAGTGGTTTTAAACCTTCTTCTGAGCCTTTCTTACTCTAATACTTTTTGCCCTGCAGGTCAAAGAGCCAATGTGAAGGTTCTGCCAACTATCAAGCATGGCCACTCCAATTATTCATTTAGGGACCTGGAAAATGACTTCCCAGTGAACTCCCCATAAGCTGTATGTAGACCAGGGCCCCAGATATCAATATTAATCCCAATCTTGTACCCAACATTTTTTAAAGGACTGGGTATTCCCCCTGCTCCCAATGCATGGTTACCTGAATAAATGGCAATAGATCCCATTGTGGGAAGGTCAAGTATGCTGGTTAATTCCATATGTCAACATAGCTAGGCTGGCTACGGTGCCTAGATGTTTCTTTAAACACCAGTCTAGATGTTACTGTGAATGTATTTTCCAGATGTAATGAACATTTAAATTAGTAGACTTGAGTGAAGCAGATTACTTTCCATTTGTGGGTTGGCCTTATCCAATCAGTAGAAGCCCTTAAGAACAAAGATGAAGGTTTCCCAAGAAGACATTTTCCTCCAGATTGTGAACATAGAAACTCTGCCAAGTTTTCAGCCTGCTGCCCTGTGGAATTCAGATTCAAGACTGCAATGCCAGCTCTCCTGAATTTTCAGGCTGCTGGCCCACCCTATTGATTTCAGACTTGCCAGCTGCCCTCTCTCTTTAGCTAGTGAGCTAGAAATTTCCTAGATAACTAGTAAACTCCCAGATGTATTACTCAGGCTTCCTCAGAGAAACAGAGTCAATAATAATAATATATACAGAACCAATAAAATACTATATGTGATACATAGTATATAGTATATAAATGATATGTATATGACATCATATATATAGTATATTATTGGTTCTGTTTCTCTGAAGAACGCTGACTAATATATCCAGGAATTTACTATTTAGTACACTTGCTGCATTATTGCATGGTCCTTCCTCATAGGAACTTGATCTTTTCTTGAGTCACTGGGTTCCATTTCTAAGAAGTGGCTGAGGTTGAAAAACTAGGCAAGGAACTTTGACTTTATATTGGGAGGACTGCCCTCAGTCTTCTGATCAACCTTCCTTAATTTCTTTATGTATTATATTATACTTGTACTTTATACATTAAGCAACATTCTTGTTGGGTGCCCGTTTGTCTTGCCTCTAGGGACAGCATGTTTTATGAACCATCTCTAGCTCTCTGCAGACCAGCTTCCCTATGCTGTCACGCAGGCTTGCTCCTTATTGTGATAATTGTGCCCAGCTGACTTCTGATGTTTAATTATCACCCTCTGACCTCTATTATTTCAGGATCCTATCACTCCTATTGCAGTCATCATCCCTGGCTGACAGAGGATATCCTCTACTGAGCTTCTTGGCAAGGCTGGGATCTTCACCAGCGTGTTCCTTATGACTTTGGTAAACAGACATCCTCTGGGCCCTCTCACAGAGTCAGCTGGTGGATTTCTTGGCTCACATTCTTGGCCTTGATCCATTTTAGGATGCCCACTTCTCTGAGTCTTTGAGGCTTTTCTCTTCCATCTGCCAAGGAAGTTATGATATTTCTATTTCACTTAATGTGAGCCATCACTTTTTCTAAGATCTTGAAAGCCTAATACCTTATTAGCCCTGTTTCCCAGGGTGCTATTAACCCTGTTTCCCAGCATATTAGCCCTTGCCAGGATGCTAAATCCTTTATCATGGAAGAAGCTCCTATAATAATAAACCACCTTTCACCCAAGTTTATCTCCTGTTTCCCCTTGATTTAGCACCTTCAAGATTCCATTCCATGCATGCTCTCCCAGCTCCTGCAGGTATATGTTAGCCAGATTCTGCAGCTCCTTTGTCCCTCTATTTCCTTAGTAAGCCCAATACTCTATCAATAGACTTCCACAGAGATTTGACTTTTATAATTTGCCAGGATGGGAGGTGGGGTAGACCATGAGGGAAGCAAACTGTCTCATAAAATGCCAGCATTACTTGAGGCTCCTGCACCATCTTTGAGCAAGGGAAAGAGCCATCTTCTAACAAGGGGAAATGAGCCAATTCTAAAGGACCAGCTGGTTCAGGGGAATCTGGGGATTCAATATTCTCAAACACTTATATCCAGACACTGCTGTCTCAAATTGCAGGGTTCTATTCCTTCCTCAGGAAGGCCTTGACCGTGGCATACATAGGAGACCTAGTGGGGTGGGGAATTCAACCGTCCCAGAAACTCCTCTACTCTTAGGATTAAGTCCTGAGCCTGGTCTTCAATCTGCCCTCCAGATGTAAGAGATTAAGTTTTCCTTAAAAGCTGCAAAAAAAACCTTTGACTTTCAGTATTGCCTTGAATTGGTGGTTAATTGTTCTGACTGCCCTTATCTCTCATCAATAAATCAGGAGCACTCCACATCAACCACCCACTTCCATAGTCCTTGTTGCTATGATTGTCTTCATTCTCTCATGCCTCAGAGATATTGCATCAGTCATGCTATCCTTTCTACTGGAAAGTCAACCCAACCCATCACTGATGGAACATTATGGCAGCTGCACCCCTACAGCATCACCTCCTACCACTGGTGATGGGATCCTTAGGCCAACTGGCCAGCAAGTGATCCTGCTCCAACATCCCCTTCAAATGACTCTAAATTAGAGGCTACTGCCTAGGACCACTTCTGGTACTAGTAAATGGCCCTAGATTGGGTTCTCTGGAAAAAGACTCTGAGCCAGACTTTATGCTGAAGACTTTCTGCAGGTACGCTCAACAGATATACCTAGGGGAGTGAAGATGGCAGGACTGGGCAGAGGGAGAAGCCACCCTTCCCTGCAGTTGCAACTAAGACCTCAGGTGATCCTTTATGGAGTTCTGCATTGGCTGATTGTTGGCCACAGAATACCCCAGGAGGGGATGTAACCCTGGGTGAAGCTGTTTCCTGGGGCTGGGAGGGATGCAGATGTGAGCTGTCACCTGCTGACATTCTTGGCCTCTGGGGAATAGACAGTTACATAGGCCTTCAAGTTGGGATCCGGGATGAAAACCAGTATCCCACATACAGCTCTACTATGAAAGGGTGCTTGGCAGACAAAACAAATAGATGTCCACTTTAACCTTAAAGAATGGATAGCCCAGCATCTTGGGAGGCCGAGGCAGGAGAATCGCTTGAGCCCAGGAGTTCAAGACCAGCCTGGGCAACATAGTGAGACCCCCGTCTCTGCAAAAAAAAAATTAAAAAATAACCAGGCATGGTGGCTCATGCCCCATAGCCCCAGCTACTTGGGAGGTGGAGGGATCACTTGAGCCCAGGAGGTTGAGGCTGCAATGAGCTATGCTCATGCCACTATACTCTAGCCTGAGCAACAGAGTGAGATTCTGTCTCAAAAAAGAAAGAAAGAAAAAAAAAGAATAGATAAGATCCGGATAGGTGTAGTGGATGGAGGACAGAGCAGGGGTAAAGACTTCAACATGGGAGGGAACAGGGACTATTCTAATGTGAAGGCCACCCACTGGGCAAAAGGGAGGGGGGTGAAAATCAAGTCTGTTTTGGGTATTTGCAATAAGAGAAAAGGTCTCAATTTGTCCATGCCTTGTTGGGAAAAAGATTTTTTATATCTGGATTGTTCTGGAAATCCTGTGAAATTATAGCTTATGAAACAATAGTGCTGTAGATTAAATGTGTATGTCTCCCCACATCCATATTTAAAAATTTTAATGTCTAATGTGATGATATTTGAAGATGTGGCCTTTGAGAAGTGATTAGGTCAGGCAGGTGGAGCCCTTATGAATGAGTCCCTTAGGAAAAAGACCCCAGAGAGCTCGCCCACCCCTTCTACCATGTGAGAAAACAGCCAGAAGGCAGGTCCCTAAACCAGGAAATGGGCCCTCATCAGACACCAGCTCTGCCAGTACCTTGATCTTGGACTTGCCAGCCTCCAGAACTGTGAGAAGCAAAATTTTTTTTCTTATAAGCTATTTGGTCTGTGGTATTTTTGTTAAAGCAGCCTGTTATATTTTTTCCAAATTTGGTCTTAAGGTGCTCTCCTGAGGGAGGCTGTAAACTCTAGGCCTGCCCTGATGGGGCTCCAGGGGAGGTGGTCATGAACGTTTACTGTGTGTCTTTCAGAGGATACTTCTTTATCCTAATAAAGAATGCCTAACTGTCTGGCCTGTGACCAGGGATCCCTATCACAGGAAGTGTGTTTCCCTTGCTAAATGCCTCTGTGGCTCTTGTCTGACCTATGTCCAGTTTCTTCCAAGTGAGATAGTCACTGTCTCAGGGAACGCTGACCTGGAGAGAAGTTCGCTTCAGGTGTATTGGTCAGGTGAGACACAGAGGAGACGATGCAACAAAACACAGGAAATATCAGAAGCAGTGGATTACTTACAGATCCACAAGAGAAGGGGAGTACCAATAAGGTCAACAGGAAGACTGCAGGGTCAGGGCACTCAACCAGCAGGGGGACTACCAGAGAGGGAAGGACCTAGGAGCTGGGGCCTTCACTGGGGTCCCGGGTGTTACCCATGCAGGTTTCCTGCTGGGAGTTCTAATTGATGGTTATGGAGCAAGCAGGCATGAGTTCCATGGAGTTACGCTTACTGAATAATGGTCATTGCAGCATATCTGTGCAGCCCTCATCGGGTGTGGGGGTCAGTGGGGTGAGATGCCACGTAGGCTGCATCTAGCTGTCCCATAGCAAAGCGTTCACCAGGAGGTAGTTTTTTAAGGCAGATATCTGGGTCAACCACCTTGAGAAATTCGGAAGAGGTGGGTAACTGGAAACTGTGTCAACGGTGACTATTCTTTGCTTCCAGTATAAGAAGTTCAACTTGTATTCAAAATAGATGCTAAAGCAACACAAAATTATAGGAATTCACTACATAGCTTGAACGGATTAAGACAAGTAGGAATATACCAAAGATTGCAAATTCAAATGTGTACAGTGCTGACCAGGCAACATAAACAAGGAAAGCAGGCTGAATTTTACTCTTTCCACGCAAACACACATCACATATAAAATATGCCCAGCCCCTGCTAGTCTATATGAAGGCTCTGAGCAAATTAGAAAATGATGTCCCCTCTGGGCTGATTCTGCCCCAGGCCAGGGGTAAGTGTGCACTGTATACCAGCCCTGACTTGTGCTGTTTGTGCAGGACACAACTTACACAACCATTAGGCAATCTTGCAAATATGTTCTGTTCCATTTTTCTTCAAACAGATGGTCTTTTCTACCTTTCATTCACAGAAGAAGCAGCAGGAAAATAACAGCAGACTTTCAGCCTCAGTGCCAGAATGATAACAGGGAGAGCTGGGGACTGAGACAAACTGGCAGCGACATGCTTTGTTGTGCCCTGTGGAATGCGGACTTCTTGCTGCTACGTTCTATAGTTTTCTAATGTTGTAAAAAAATCTGAATTTTTAATGTGAAATATCCTGTTCTTTGTGGCTTACCTTTTACTTTTATTTTTTAAAAAACATGGTTCCATCCTAAGAAAGCATACCAGCTGTCTGTTGTTTTCTGTCTGCAGTCCTTTTGCAACTTGTCAATTAAATAGTAAACCCCTGGGGGTGGCAATCAGGGACCATGCTCACAAGACGTCTCAGAGTCTGCGATGCTGCTCAGCAGGGGAGTCTTGTTGGTTTGGAAGTGGCGTTGAAGTTTTTTCTTCAGATCGAAATCAAAGAAGTCAGGGAAAAATAATATAAGATAAAGATGCTGCAGAACAAAGTATTCATAGCAGAGACAGATAGAGCTGAGTGCCTCAAAATTAGTGAAATACTCTTCTCTGGTAATAAGTAAAAGGAGTGGCAGGCATTTTGCTGAGTGTATTAAAGCAAAGCAAAACCTCTTGGTAATAAAATGATGAAGACATTTTTACTTTTTAAAACCTAAACCTCAAATCTGAGATGTCTCAACAATGATTAATAAGGTTCCTCCTATAAAGGGAATGTAATCACCACTCCTTCAATTTTCTGATTCTCAGAATGAGAAGAATGGGAAATTAGCATGTTCTCTTCTCTCTGGATAGGGGTGCAAGTATATCTATTGGCCTAGGACTCAAAGGCCAGAGTTCTAGAAATGCATTAATAAATTCTTTATTGCAACCAACAGAACTCAAATCTGGTTACCTTAACCAAGAAGGGGATAGATTGAAAATATAATAGAGGAACACAGAATCCATATGAGGTCAGAGGCGAGGCTTGGAAAATGGCTGGGAAGAAAGGCATTCTCAGCTGGGCAATGTCACGAGCTCCTGTAGTTCCAGCTACTTGGGTGGCTGTAGTTGGAGGACTTCTTGAGCCCAGAAGTTCAAGGCCAATCCAATCTGGCAATCCAATCTGACCATCTTTCTCATTTTTATTGAAGTATCTAGTATCTTCATATTTAATGTAATTGCTAGTATGTTTGTGATAAAATTTATTATAGTTTAAATTTTGTTTCACTTTTTAATGTTTTTTCTACTCTCTTGGTTTCTTTGTGATTAAATATTTTTATAATTCAGTCATGCATTATTTTACTGTTTTTATTGATAAATTACACTATGCACCCTGAACTTATTAAAATATCTTATAAGTTAATAATTTTGGTACTCCCTGGACAATGCAAAGACCTTAGAATATTTTAGCTATATTTATCCCTTTTCTGGCTTTCATACTGTTATTGAGCATATATATGTACATATGTGTATATCTATATATAAACATATATATGCTTAAATCCCACTAGACATTATTATCATTATTATATGGAAATCTAATTCTTCTATTGGAAACTTCTATCTGGGATAATTTGACTTCTGCCTAAAGACTCCCTTGACTATATCTTTTAGTGTAGGTTAGTGGGTGACAAATTATCTCCATATATTTGAATTATGAATGTGTGTCTGAAAATATATTTATTTCACCTTCATTTTAAAGATTAATTTTACCAGGCATAGAATTCCAGCTTGGCATATTTTCTTTTAGCAATTTGAAGACAGACATTGTCTTTTGCTTCCATTATTTTTGTGATAAATCAGCTGTCAGTTGATTTACAATTGCCTCTTTGAAGGAATGATGTCTTATTTTTTTCTATGTGCTTTAAAATGTTTGTCTCCTGTTTTCAGAAGTTGGAGTTTGTTGTGCCTATGTGTGGCTTTATTTGTATTTATCCTGCTTAGAATACATATAAGTTCTTGACTCTGTGATTTGATGTTATTCATCAGTTTGAAAAATTTTTGGGGTGGGGCGTGGCGGCTCATGCCTGTAATCCTAGCACTTCGGGAGGCTGAGGCAGGTTGATCACTAGGTCAGGAGATCGAGACCATCCTGGCTAGCATGGTGAAACCCTGTCTCTACTAAAAATGCTGGGCATGGTGGCGGGCACCTGTAGTCCCAGCTACTCAGGAGGCTGAGGCAGGAGAACGGCGTGAACCCGGGAGGCAGAACTTGCAGTGAGCTGAGATCCCACTGCTGCACTTCAGCCTGAGTGACAGAGCAAGACTCCATCTCAAAAAAAAAAAAAAAAAATTGGTCATTATTTACTCAAATATCTTTTACAGGTCCATTTCATATTCTCTACTGACTAGATATGCCCATGATATGTACCATACATCATATGACTTTTGTGCTCTTTTCTGCATTTTAAAAATCTGCTTATCATACTTTTATCTGATTATTTCTTATGGTTTGTATTCCAGTTCACTATTTCTCTCTTCTATTGTGTCTAATCTGCTGTTGAACCTATTCATTGATTGGGTTCATAGAGTCGTTAATTTTAATTATTATAACTTTTAGTTATAAAGTTTCCATTTTGTCCTTTGTAGTTTGCATTTCTCTGGCCTATTTTTCATCCTGTTTCTAAACTTCTTGAATGTTCAAATCATAGTTTAAAATCCAATTCTGATCATCTCAATATCTGGATCTCCTTTGGGAATGTTTCTATTGTGTAATTTTTTATCTTCTTGGTTTCTGGTCTATTCTTATATTTTTGTATGCCAGATCATTTTAAATTGAACATCTGCATTTTGTATAAAACATGTTTTGAGATTCAATATGTTATCTTCAGTTTACTTATGCTTAAGGCAAGCAGTCAGGGTGGAGATGGATTACTTTCAAACAATTTGAGACTGAATTGATTTGAAATTGATCTTTAGCACTTGTGAGAGCTGGTCTATTTCTGATTCACTTGTATTCTAGGGTACAGTATTTGAGGATCTCACGTGAAAGTCTGGGGTGTTTTCTGGGGCCGTATTTCCTTGGTTATTACTGAATATCAATTTTTTCCCCTGCCTCGTAGAGATGCCAAAAGTTCTGCACAGCTTCTCAGGCTCTTAGTTGCTGTTTTCACTTTTAGAATAACTATAATACTGTCTCAAAGCAAGCGGCAAACATAGGGCTCATTTCTGGGGGTTCCCTTCTCTCTGGGATTTTGACCACTAAGCTTTTGCTGCTTTGGTATCTCTAATGCTGGCAAATAAATTTCTTAAAAATATTTTTTCCATTTATTTGTTCTTTCTCAGTGGGAGGCTGGTCAAAACAAGCTACTCTACCTTTGCCAGAAATAGATGTGCCCAGCATATTTTTAAACTAGACAGAATATAAAACAGATAAAAATATTAGAATGTGTCATGTAAGTACTGCTTCATAAAACTTTTTGCTTTGGTTATATATTTATATATTTTTGTATTGTGTATGGGAGCAGATGTAAAATATGATGATTAATATGGATCATGATCCAAAAAAGTTTGAAATGAACTCCTTTAAACCATTCCAAAGTGTAGGCTCTGTGCTTTAAATTCAGCATAATACACAAGAAAAGGCAATGGCTGCTCAACTCAAAAGACATGGATTTACACCCTCACACTGTCTTTACTGAGCTATGTTAAAATAATCGAGACACTTATGCTCTTTGACCTCAGTTTATCTGCAAATTGAAGAATTTTGATAAAATATTTTATAATGTTCTTGCATCTTTTTTCTGTCAACTTCTCCAATTTAAAACTTGCTTAGGTTCTCTGTTTCTCATTTTCCTTACTTGTGAATAGAAGCCATGGAAATAATAAAATTCATAAGTGTATTAGGCTATTTGCATTGCTATAAAGAAACACCTGAGACTGGGTAATTTATAAAGGAAAGAAGTTTGATTGGCTCATGGTTCTGCAGGCTGTACAAGAAGTGTGGTGCTAGCATCACTTCTGGGGAGGACCTCAGAGGCATCCAATCATGGTCGAAGGTGAAGAGGGAGCAGGCATCTCACATGGTGAGAGCAGGAGCATGACAATAAAGGGGGAGGTGCCACACACTTTTAAACAACCATGTAGCACATGAACTCATTGAGCAAAAACTCATTCATCACCAAAAGGATAGTGCTAAACTGTTCATGAAGATCTGCTCCCATGATCCAATCACCCCCCACCAGGACCCACCTCCAACACTGGGGTTTGTATTTTAACGTGAGATTTGGAGGGGACAAATATGCAAACCATATTAATAAGGAAGTACATTTCCCATATGTTGATGTCTTTGTAGTTGGGATGTGTCTTACAGGTGATGGCATCTAATAAACACTGCCAGCCAGTTGTGACACAGTGGTCATGGCCTGTGCACATGCAAACTTGGTCATAGCTGTTTAAATTGTCATCACTTCAGTTGAGTATGTACATTGCTGATACTACCCATATTAAAATTAGTTGCCACTTAAAATACCTCCAAAAAGATTACACTATGCTTTAGCATTAAACTAAAAGTTTAAGGCTCAGAAAATGGCAGTGGAATGTAAATTTGATGTCAGTGTTTGCCACAGATTAGCTGTATTAACTTAAGGTGAAATAATTTTTTTCAGAATCTTGAACCTTATGAGGTTTCAGGTTAGAACTGACCAAACAAATACCTCTATGACATTTAAAAGGTGGAAATGGGCCCAGGCATGGTGGCTCACACCTGTAATCCCAGCACTTTTGGAGGCCAAGGTGGGTGGATCATGAGGCCAGGAGATTGAGACCATCCTGGTCAACATGGTGAAATCCATCTCTATTAAAAATATAAAAAATTAGCTGGGTGTGGTGGTGGGCGCCTGTAGTCCCAGCTACTCGGGAGACTGAGGCAGGAGAATGGCATGAACCTGGGAGGCGTCGCTTGCAGTGAGCTGAGATTGCACCACTGCACTCCAGCCTGGGTGACAGAGGGAGACTCCATCTCAAAAAAAAAAAAGGTGGAAATGAAATGTGGTGATTACTCTCAGATGGCCCTTGTGGTCAGATGCAGTGAAAGGCAGATGCAGAGGGGCCAGCAGATTCCAGCTCCTTCTTTGTTTTCATGGCTCAATTCCCACCTTTATTTCCCTTTTCTTTTTTTTTTATTCAAGGATCAGTGTCCCTTCTTTCTTTATTTTTCCTATTTCAATAGCTTTGGGGGAACAGTTGGTGTCTGGTTGCTCGGAAAAGTTATTTAATGATGATTTCTGAGATTTTGGTGTACACATCACCCAAGCAGTGTACACTGTACCCAATGTGTAGTGTTTTATCCCTCACTGCCATCCCATCCTTCCTCCGGGTCTCCGAGGTCCATTATATCATTCTTATGCCTTCATGTCCTTATAGTTTAGCTTGCATTTATAAGTGAGAACATAGCAATGTTTGTTTTTTCATTCCTGAGTTACTTCACTTAGAATAATGGTATCCAACTCTATCCAGGTTGCTGTGAATGCCACGATTTCATTTCTTTTTGTGGCTGAGTGGCCTATGGTCTATATATACCACATTTTTCTTATCCATTCATTGGTTAATGGGCATTTAGACTGGTTCTATATTTGTGCAGTTGCTAATTGTGCTGCTATAAACATGTGTGTGCAAGTGTCTTTTTCATATGATGACTTATTTTCCTCTGGGTAGATACCCAGTAGTGGTATTGCTGGATCAAATACAGGTTCTACTTTTAGTTCTTTAAGGAATCTCCATACTGATTTCCACAGTGGTTGTACAAGTTTACACTTCCACAGCGGTGTAAAAGTGTTCCCTTTTCCTCACATTCATGCCAACATCTGTTATTTTTGATTTTTTAATTATGGCCATTCTTGTAGGAGTAAGGTGGTATCTCATTGTGGTTTTAATTTGCATTTCCCTGATCATTAGTGATGTTGAGCATTTTTTCGTGTTTCTTGGCCATTTATATATCTTCTTTTGAGAATTGTCCATTCATATGCTTTGCCTACTTTTTGGATGCGATTGTTTGGTTTTTATTGCTGATTCATTTGAGTTGCTTGTAGATTCTGGTTATTAGTCCTTTGTCAGATGCATAGTTTGCAAATATTTTCTCCCAATCTGTGGATTGTCTGTTTACTCTGTTGATTATTGCTTTTGCTGTGCAGAAGCTTTTTAGTTTAATTAAGTCCCATCTATTTATCTTTGCTTTTGTTGCATTTGCTTTTGGGTTCTTGGTCATTAACTCTTTGCCTAAGGCAATGTCTAGAAGAGTTTTTCCAATGTTATCTTCTAGAATTTTTATGGTCTTGGGTCTTAGATTTAAGTCTTTGATCCATCTTGAATTGATTTTTGTATGAGGTGAGAGATGAGGATCCAGCTTCATTCTTGTACATTTGGCTTGCCAATTATCCCCACACCATTTGTTGACTAGGGTGTCCTTTCCCCACTTTATGTTTTTATTTGCTTTGTTGAAGATCAGTTGGCTGTGTTTGGCTTTATTCTGGGTTCTCTATTCTGTTCCATTGGTCTACATGCCTATTTTTATAGTAGTACCATGCTGTGTTGGTAATTATAGTGTTGTAGTATAGTTTGAAGTCACGTAATGTGATACCTCTAGATTTGTTCCTTTTGCTTGGTATTGCTTTTGCTATGTGGGCTCTTTTTGGTTCCATGTTAATTATAGGATTTATTTTTCCACTTTGTGACAAATGGTGATGGTATTTTGATGGGAATTCTGTTGTATTTGTAGATTGCTTTTGGCAGTATGGTCATTTTCACAATATTGATTCTACACATCCATGATATGTTTCCATTTGTTTGTGTTGTTGATGGGATGTGTTTCCATTTGTTTGTGTTGTTGATGATTTCTTTCAGCAGTGTTTTGTAGTTTTCCTTGTAGAGATCTTTCACCTCTTTGGTTAGGTATGTTGCTAAGTTGTTTTTTGTTTTTTGTTTTTTTTTTTCAGCTATCGTGAATGAGGTTGAGATTTTTATTTGGTTCTCAGCTCGGTCATTGTTGGTGTAATGCAGTGCTACTGATTTGTGTACATTGATTTTGTACCCTGAAACTTCACCGAATTCATTTATCAAATCTAGGAGATTTTTGGATGAGTCTTTAGGTTTTCTAGGTATACGATCATTTCATTGGCAAACAGCAACAGTTTGGCTTCCTCTTTACCAGTTTAGATGCCTTTTGCTTTTTTCTCTTGTCTGATTGCTCTGGCTAGGACTTCCAGTACTATGTTGAATAGAAGTGGTGAAAGTGTCTTGTTCCAGTTCTCAGGGAGAATGCTTTCAACTTTTCCCCTTTCAGTGTAATGTTGGCTGTGGGTTTATCACTTATTACCATTTATCTTTTATTACCTTGAGGTGTGTCCCTTCCAACTATGTGGTCAATTTTGGAATAAGTGCGATGTGGTGCAGAGAAGAATGTATATTCCA
The DNA here is from genome assembly GCF_000951035.1 of Colobus angolensis palliatus. Classification (NCBI taxonomy): domain Eukaryota; kingdom Metazoa; phylum Chordata; class Mammalia; order Primates; family Cercopithecidae; genus Colobus; species Colobus angolensis. Next base: position 1,420,141 of record NW_012113808.1, read on the forward strand.
TTGATTTGAGGTGGAGAGTTCTGTAGATGTCTATTAGATCCTCCTGGTGCAGAGTTGAGTTCAGTTCCTGGATATCCTTGTTAACTTTCTGTCTTGTTGATCTGTCTAATGTTGACAGTAGGGTGTTAAAGTCTCCCATTATTATTGTGTGGGAGTCTAAGTCTCTTTGTAGGTCTCTGAGGACTTGCTTTATGAATCTGGGTGCTCCTGCATTGGGTGCATATGCATCTAGGATAGTTAGTTCTTCTTGTTGAATTGATCCCTTTACCATTATGTAATGGCCTTCTTTGTCTTGATCTTTGTTGGTTTAAAGTCTGTTTTATCAGAGACTAGGATTGCAACCCCTGCTTTTTGTTTTGTTTTCCATTTGCTTGCTAGATCTTCCTCCATCCTTTATTTTGAGCCTATGTGTGTTTCTGCACATGAGAGGGGTCTCCTGAATACAGCACACCGATGGCTCTTTGACTCTTTATCCAATTTGCCAGGCTGTGTCTTTTAATTGGAGCATTTAGCTCATTTACATTTAAGGTTAATATTGTTATGTGTGAATTTGATCCTGTCATTATGATGTTAACTGGTCATTTTGCTCATTAGTTGATGCAGTTTCTTCCTAGCATGGATGGTCTTTATAATTTGGCATGTTTTTGCAGTGGTTGGTACCAGTTGCTCCTTTCCATGTTTAGTGCTTCCTTCAGGAGCTCTTGTAAGGTAGGCCTGGTGGTGACAAAAATCTCTCAGCATTTCCTTGTCTGTAAAGGATTTTACTTCTCCTTCACTTATGAAGCTTAGTTTGGCTGGATATGAAATTCTGAGTTGAAAATTCTTTTCTTTAAGAATGTTGAATATTGGCCCCTTTTATCATTGTATAATGTACCTCTTTTCTTCTTAAACTGTTGTTGCTTTAATGTCTGTTTTTCTGATATAAGAATAGCTATTTCTGCTCACTTTTGGTTTCCATTTGCATGGAATATCTTTGTCCACCTCTTTACCTTAAGTTTATGTGAATCTTTATGCGTTAGGTGAGTCTTTTGAAGACAGCAGACACTTGGTTGGAGTATTTTTATTCATTCTGCCATTCTGTATATTTTAAGTGAAACATTTAGGCCATTTACATTCAACATTAGTATTGAGATGTGAGGTAGTATTTTATTCATCATGCTTGTTGTTGCCTCAACACCTTGGGTTTTTTGTTGTTTTTTTTTTTTCATTGTGTTTTTATTTTATAGGCCCTGTGAGATTTATGATTTAAGGAAGTTCTATTTTGGTGTATTTTGACATCTTGCTTTAAGATTTAGAATTTCTTTTAGCATTTCTTGTAGTGCTGGCTTGGAAGTGGTGAATTCTCTCAGCATTTGTTTGTCTGAAAAGACTTTATCTCCCCTTCATTTATGAAGCTTAGTTTTGCTGGATACAAAATTCTTGGCTGGCAATTAGTTTGTTTGAGGAGGCTAAAGATAAGACCCCAATTCCTTCTAACTTGTAGGGTTTCTGCTGAGAAATCTGCTGTTAATCTGATAGGTTTTCCTTTATAGGTTACCTGATGCTTTTGCTTCACAACTCTTGAGATTCTTTCCTTTGTCTTGACTTTAGATAACTTGGTAACTATGTGCCTGGGTGATGATCTTTTTTGTGATGAATTTACCAGGTGTTCTTTAAGCTTCTTCCATTTGGATTTCTAGATCTCTGGTGAGGTCAGGGAAGTTGTCCTTGATTATGTCCTTAAATATGTTTTCCAAACTTTTAGATATCTCTTCTTCCTCAGGAACACCAATTATTCTTAGTTTTGGTCATTTAACATAATCTCAAATTTCTTGGAGGCTTTGTTCACTTGTTTTAATTCTTCTTTGTTTTTGTCTGATTGGGTTAATTTGAAAGCCTTGTCTTTGAGCTCTGAAATTCTTTCTTCTACTTGTTCAGTTCTATTGTTGAAACTTTTCAGTGCATTTTGTATTTCTCTACATGTGTCTTTCATTTCCAGAAGTTGTTACTGTTTTTTCTTTATGATATCTATTTCTCTGGAGCATTTTTCATCCATATCTTGTATTTTAAAAAAATTTTAAGTTGATTTTCACTTTTCTCCAGTATCTCCTTGAGTAGCTTAATAATCAACCTTCTGAATTCTTTATCTGGCAATTCAGAGATTCTTCTTGGTTTGGATTCATTGCTGGGGAGCTAGTGTGGTCTTTTGAGGTATTATAACACCCTGTTTTGTCTTATTACCAGAATTACTTTTCTATTCCTTCTCATTTGGGTAAATTATTTCAGTGGAAAGGTCTGGAACTCAAGGCCTGCTATTCAGATTCTTTTGTCCCTGGGGTGATCCTCTGATGTGGTGCACTGCCCCTTCCCCTAGAAACAGGGCTTCCTGCAAGCCAGACTTCAGTAACTGTTATTGCTCTTCTGGGTCTAGCCACCTATCAGGGCTACAAGGCTCTGGGTCAGTGCTGGGGAATGTCTGCAAAGAGTCCTGTGATGTGATCCATCTTCCGATCTCCCAGCTGTGGATACCAGCACCTGCTCTGGTGGAGGTGGCAGGGACTGAAGTAGCCTGTGAGAGTCCTTGGCTGTAGATATGTTTAGTGTTTTGGCTTTCTTGAATGCTGGTTATGCTAGCAGTGAAGTAGCCACGTGGACAGACTCAGGACCTCTGGTTAACCAAGATGTTGCAGTCAGTGGAATTAGCTGATGTTTTCTCTTTCCTTGGAGAAGGGTTGTTCTGTCATGAGTTGCTGTAATGTCCTGAGTTGGTTGGCTTCCAGTCAGGAGGTGACACTTTCAAGACAGCACCAATTGCAGTAGTAGAAAGGGGATATAAGCCTGCTCTAAGTTGGCCAGGATAAGTATTCAGGTTTCTCAGGCAATGGGCAGGGTCATAAAAGAGTTTATGTCTTTTGTGATCAGCCACTGGGGCAGGTAGAGAAATACCATCAGGTGGGGACAGAGTTAGGCAAGTCTGAGCTCAGACTCTCCTTGGATGGGACTTGCTGCTGGCACTGTGGGGGTAAGGGGGTGGTTCTCAGGCCAATGGGGTTATGTTCCAGTGGGAATTATGGCTGCCTCCACCACCAGGGAAGTGGGGGGAACCAATGGCAATAGGCCTCACCCAGCTTCCACACAGTTGGTGTAGCTGGTCTTGATCCCACTATGCCCCAGCACCAAGTTTAACCCCAGACAGCTTGGGCACAGGACTCAGACCTAACCCCAGGCTATTAAGTTTCCCCACCAAGAAAGCAAGCATGGCTTTCAGGCCACGCCCCTCCGCATCTGCCCACACTGTTGGCACAACTCCTGCTCTTTTGTCTGGAGCAGTTCCCGTTTACCCCTAGATTCTGCTCGAGAGAGGTGCCCAGTCAAAATTATTACAAAGTTCAGTTGGAAGCTTCTTTCACCCTGTGGCCCCTCCCAAATTCTGCCAGCTGACTTCTCTAAGGGCCCCTATGAGATATTGTCAGGGATGGCTTCCCTAGGCTCAAGCTGGAGTATGGGAGTGCCTGTAAGGCTTTCTACTGCTGCTTCTACTTTTATATTTCATGCTAAATCTGTTTCAGCTTTGGGTAAGGTTAAATTATTCTCCTGTAATCTGGATAGTTTTCAGGTTCCCCACTGGGAATGTGTGCTCAGAGGCAGGTTTTCCCCCCTCACACTTTAGACACTCACAGTTTTTTGCCTGTCTTGTGGAATTTACAGCAGCCTGCTGCTTCTTTCAAAGGACCTGTGATTTCTTTCTGTTCCCTTTTCTGACCAGCAACAGCCCAGTCAACCACCAGTCACTCAGCTGCAGACTTGCAGAAGCAATACCTATCTAGAGGTGATAGCTGCCACAGGCTTTTCTACCAGTTCCCATCCATAATCACCCTAAAAGCTCCAACTTGTACCCTGCACTAGCATTTCAGGTGGGCTGCTAAGTGAATTTCCTCTGATTCCTCAATTTCCTTTTCTGGTTCTTTACTTCCTCAGCTCCTCCCAGAATCATGCAAGGAGTTACTCTATACTTAGTGGTTCTGCTTCCCTCATTGAACACTGACTAATACTGTGTAGCTAATATTCATCATTGGAGGATGGTTCAGAATTCCATATTTTCTTGCAAAGCAATAACAGGGTACTTTACAGATCCTAAGAAACAAAGATACTTACAAGTAAATGAAGCTGTCTTATATTCGGTACTGAGACTCATACAAAAGTATTGCCTTTCATATATCAAAAAATGCAATAGAAATTAGGAGAAATTACCAAATGCCTTTGAATAGATGAAACTTTCTTGAAGCACTGAGATGTGGTATGATAGATGTGTGCATTTTATGGATCAATCTTTTAAGGTAGTAATTATGGTAGTCAGAGATGGCTAAGCCCTTCTTCCCTAAGTTTGCATGCTGCTCCTCACATCAAAAGGTAGAATCTAACTTTCCTCTTCTTGAGTCTGAGCTTGACCAATAAAAGGCAGCAAAAATAATACTCTGGGACATTTGAGGCTACATTATAAGAAGCCTATAGCTTCTTCCTGGGTCTTCTCAAATACACGCTCTTTGGTCACCTCCTCTGGGAACACAGCCACCATGCTATGAGGAAGCCCAATCTACCCGTGGAGACTGTAGTGCTCTGGTCAGCAGCCCTAGCGGAGCTGCCCACTGACAACCTGCATCAGCTTTCAGGCATATGAGGCAGTGATCTTAAATGTGCAGACCATCAATCGTTCAGATTCTCACAGCCTCAGCTAACATCTGACTGTAACCACAGCAGAGACCCAAAGGAGAGCCACCTGATGAGTCTAGTTCACCCACAGAACCAAGAACCAAGAGATGTCATCATATGGTGATTGCATTAAGTTATTACATTTTGGCATAGTTTGCTTTGCAGCAATAGATAAGAACAGTGGCACAGTTTAATTGGCAAACTTTTCTGTCATTATGACACAAGAGAATAATGTTCATTTTTAATTATTGGCATTTTATATTTGATGAAATGCAGTAATGACTTTCTTATTTCACAGGGTTCCTTTGAGAATTAAATCTCTCTACTAATACAACCTATTATTATTTTCAAAAGTTCTAAGACTAGTACTATCAACTTAAAAAAGATTTCCCCTGGGCTGGGCACAGTGGCTCATGTTTATAATCCCAGCACTTTAGGAGGCCAAGGTAGGAGGATTGCTTGAGCCCAGAAGTTCAAGACGAGCCAGGCCAACAAAGGGAGACCCAGTCTCTACAAAAATATTTTAAAAATTAGCTGGATGTGGTGGTGCACACCTGTGGTCCTAGCTTGAGCCCAGGAGGTTAAGGCTGCAGTGAGCCATGATAGTGCCACTGTACCACTCCAGCCCAGCCTGAGCAACAGAGTGAGACTGTCTCAGAAAAAAAAAAAAAAGATTTTTTTTCCAGTGCTATTCTCTTTCCTTTTCACTCACTTTTTCTTAACTGTCTTCTGCTCTGCTTCCCATTCGTTTTTCTGATCCTGTATTATTCTCCTCCTCTTTCCTTCACTGTCCCTTTTCCCTCTTTTTTTTTTTTTGAGACAGAGGAGTCTCGTTCTCTTTCCCAGGAGTGCAGTGGCGTGATCTCGGCTCACTGCAAGCTCCGCCTCCAAGGTTCACGCCATTCTCTTGCCTCAGTCTCCTGAGTAGCTGGGACTATAGGCGCCCGCCACCACTCCTGGCTAATTTTTTGCATTTTGTTTAGTAGGGACTGGGTTTCACCATGTTAGCCAGGATGGTCTCACTCTCCTGACCTTGTGATCCGTCCACCTCTTCCTCCCAAAGTGCTAGGATTACAGGCGTGAGCCACCTCAGCCGGCCCACTTTTCCCTCTCTTGATGAGAAGGATCTGTGGTATCCAAGGCTCCAGCCATCTCCGACTTCAGAATAAAGTCACATATCCTTCTAATACCTAAATTTGACTGACTCAAGCACCCCCTTCTTCACACAGGGACATCTACCTCCTCATAAGCCCCCAGGGAGTTTCAGGGTGCCACATTCACTTAGGAGTAGATCCCATGTTCTCCTTTTGTGATCCTCTAAACAAATCATTCTAACATCTCTTTACTGCCAGGGATCTTGTCCCTCCAATAAGAGGCCACTAAGCCTGACCCCTGTCAGCCCTCACCATTGGGCAGGGGCACCTGCTGTCTCTGTTGCTCCAACTCTTGAATGCTTGGCTTATCTCCCAGCCCCACTGTAACTAGGCTATAATTTTTTCTGTACTCATGGTTTCTCCTGCCACTTTCCTTCGCTTTATTTTTAATTTTAAAAATATACTTTATTTTATAGAGCAGTTTTAGTTTCACAGCAAAATTGAGCAGAAATGACAGAGATTTCTCAGATAACCCCTTACCCTCTCCCAAAAACCCGTGTGCAGGTTTTGTGTGAAGTCTTTTTGCATCTTAGTAGCTTATTTCTTTTTAGCACTGAATAATATTTCGCTGTATGGATGGGCCACAGTTTATCAATTTACCTATTGAAGGATTTCTTGGTTGCTTCCAAATTTGGGCAATTATGAAAAAAGCTGCCATAAAAATCTGTAAACCAAAAATAAAATTCCAACCTTCCCAATTAACTGAATGGACTCCCTCCTGGCCAAGGGATCCCAAAGAAACCTGAAAAACTAATCGAAACCATAACCAAAAGTGGAAAGTCAGACATAGCTCGTTATACCCTCTTCCCTTTGGAGTTTACACACAACTGATCAGCATTAACATTAAGATAGAAATAAGACTGACAAAACAGACTCTTCGTAGCAATGAGATACCCAATTCCAACCTGACTCTGGTATAGCATCACTTGGAAGATAGTAAGCTCTAAAGAAAATCAAAGTATTTTATCCCAAAAATGTATTTTCTTTGACATATTTTGAGATGGCCCTGCAAAGCCATGTCTTGTGTGGAAATTTGCATTCTGCAGAGAATCTCCTTACCTTACTAGGTCTTTACTGAAGAGTCTGACACCTTTTAAGATCCAATGAGGAAGCTAGCAAGATGGCTGAATTGGAACAGCTCTGGTCTGTAGCTCCCAGCGAGATCAACACAGAAGGCAGGTGATTTCTGCATTTCCAACTGAGGTAACTGGTTCATCTCACTGGGACTCGTTGGACAGTGGGTGCAGCCCATGGAGGGTGAGCCAAAGCAGGGTGGGGCGTTGCCTCACCCAGGAAGCGCAAGGGGTCAGGGGATCTCCCACCCCCAGCCAACGGAAGCCATGAGATCCTGTACCGGGAGGATCGGTGTACTCTAGCCCAGATACTGCACTTTTCCCACAGTCTTCACAACCCGCAGACCAGGAGATTCCCTCCGGTGCCTATGCCACCAGGGCCCTGGGTTTCAAGCACAAAACTGGGGGCCTATTTGGGCAGACACTGAGGTAGCTGCAGGAGTTTTTTTGTTTGTTTGTTTGTTTTGCTTTTTTTTTTTTTTTTCATACCAGGCATGTGGAACACCAGCAAGACAGAACCATTCACTCCCCTGGAAAGGAGGCTGAAGCCAGGGAGCCAAGTAATCTGGCTCGGTGGGTCCCACCCAGCTAAATTCCACTAGCTGGAAATTCTCGCTGCTAGCACAGCAGTCTGAGGCAGACCTGGGACACTCAAGCTTGGTTGGGGTGGGGGGGTGTACACCATTGCTGAGTAGGCAATGATGTAGGCCGTTTTGCACTTACAGTGTAAACAAAGCAGCCAGGAGTTTCGAACTGGATGGAACCCACCGCAGCACAGCAAGGCTGCTGTGGCTAGACTCCCTTAGATTCCTCTTCTCTGGGAAGAGCATTTCTGAACAAAAGGCAGCAGCCCCAGTCAGGGACTTGTAGATAAAATCCCCATCTCCCTGGGACAGAGCACCTCGGAGAAGGGGCAGCTGTGGGCATAGCTTCAGCAGACTTAAATGTCCCTGCCTGAGAGCTCTGAAGAGAGCAGCAGATCTAGCAGCACAGCATTCGAACTCTGATAGGGACAGATTGTCTCCTCAAGTGGGTCCCAGACCCCTGTGTATCCTGACTGGGAGATACCTCCCAGTAGGGACTGACAGATACCTCATACAGGAGAGCTCTGGCTGGCATCTGGCTGGTGCCTCTCTGGGATGAAGCTTCCAGAGGAAGGAACAGGCAGCAATCTTTGCTGTTCTGCAGCCTCTGCTGGTGATACCCCAGCAAACAGGGTCTGGAGTAGACCTCCAGCAAACTCCAGCAGACCTGCAGCAGAGGGGCTTGACTCAGAAGGAAAACTAACAAACAGAAAGGAATAGTAACAACATCAATAAGAAGGATGCCCACACCAAATCCCATCTGAAGGTCATCAACATCAAAAACCAAATGTAGATAAATCCATGAAGATGGGAAGAAACCTGCAGAAAAAGGTTGAAAAATCCAAAAACAAGAATGCCTCTTCTCCTCCAAAAGATCAAAACTTCTTGCCAGCAAGGGAACAAAAATGAACAATCAATGAGTTTGATGAATTGACAGAAGTAGGCTTTAGAAAGTGGGTAAAATCAAACTCTTCTGAGCTAAAGGAGAATGTTCTAACCCAATGCAAGGAAGCTAAGAACCTTGAAAAAAGGTTAGATGAATTCCTAACTAGAAAAACCAGTTTAGAGAAGAACATAAATGACCTGATGGAGTTGAAAAACACAGCACAAGAACTTCGTGAAGCATATGCAAGTATCAATAGCTGAATCAATCAAGTGGAAGAAAGGATTATCAGAGATTGAAGATCAACTCAATGAAATAAAGCAAGAAAACAAGATTAGAGAAAAAAGAGTGAAAAGAAATGAACAAAGCCTCCAAGAAATATGGGACTATGTGAAAAGAAAATCTACGTTTCATCGGTGTACCTGAAAGTCATGGGGAGAATAGAACCAAGTTGGAAAACACTCTTCAGGATATTATCCAGGAGAACTTCCCCAACCTAGAAAGGCAAGCCAACATTCAAATTCAGGAAATACAGAAAACGCCACAAAGATATTCCTCAAGAAGAGCAACGCCAAGACACGTAATTGTCAGATTCACCAAGGTTGAAATGAAGGAAAAAATGTTAAGGGCAGCCAGAGAGAAAGGTCAGGTTACCCACAAAAGGAAGCCCATCAGACTAACAGCAGATCTCTCAGCAGAAACCCTACAAGCTAGAAGAGAGTGTGAGCAAATATTCAACATTCTTAAAGAAAAGAATTTTCAACCCAGAATTTCATATTCAGCCAGACTAATCTTCATAAGTGAAGGAGAAATAAAATCCTTTATAGACAAGCAAATGCTGAGAAATTTTGTCACCACCAGGCCTGCCTTACAAGAGCTCCTGAAGGAAGCACTAAACATGGAAAGGAAAAATCGGTACCAGTCACTACAAAAACATACCAAATTATAAAGACCATTGACAATATGAAGAAACTGCATCTACTATCAGGCAAAATAACCAGCTAGCATCATAATAACAGGATCAAATTCACACGTAACAATATTAACCTTAAATGTAAATGAGCTAAATGCTCCAATTAAAAGACACAGACTAGCAAACTGGATAAAGAGTCAAAGTCCATTGGTGTGCTGTATTTAGGAGACCCATCTCACATGCAAAGACACACATAGGCTCAAAATAAAGGGCTGGAGGAATATTTACCAAGCAAATGGAAAGCAAAAAAAAGCAGGGGTTGCAATTCAGGTGTCTGACAAAACAGACTTTAAAGCAACAAAGATCAAAAGAGACAAAGAAGGCCATTACATAATGGTAAAAGGATCAATGAAACAAGAACAGCTAACTATCCTCAATATATATGCACCCAATACAGGAGCGCCCAGATTCATAAAGCAAGTTCTTAGAGGCCTACAAAGAGACTTAGACTCCAACACAATAATAGTGGAAGACTTAAACATCCCACTGTCAATATTAGACAGATCGGCAAGACAGAAAATTAACAAGGATATCAGGACTTGAACTCAGCTCTGCACCAAGCAGACCTAATAGACATCTACAGAACTCTCCACCCCAAATCAACAGAATACACATTCTTCTCAGTACCACATCACACTTATTCTAAAATTGACCACATACTTGGAAGTAAAATACTCGTCAGGAAATCCAAAAGAATGGAAATCATAACAAATAGTCTCTCAGACCACAGTGCAATCAAATTAGAACTCAGGATTAAGAAACTCACTCAAAACTCACAACTACATGGAAACTGAACAACCTGCTCCTGAATGACTACTGGGTACATAACGAAATGAAGGCAGAAATAAAGTTGTTCTTTGAAACCAATGAGAATGAAGATACAGCATACCAGAATCTCTAGGACACATTTAAAGCGGTGTGTACAGGAAAATTTATAGCACTAAATGCCCACAAGAAAAAGCAGGAAAGATCTAAAATCAACACCCTAACATCACAATTAAAAGAACTAGAGAAGCAACAGCAAACAAATTCAAAAGCAAGCAGAAGACAAGACATAACTAACATCAGAGCAAAACTGAAGGAGATAGACCCAGGAAAAACCCTACAAAAAAATCAATGAATCTAGGAGCTGATTTTTTGAAAATATCAACAAAATAGATAGACTGCTAGCCAGACTAACAAAGAAGAAAACAGAGAAGAATCAAATAGACACAATAGAAAATGATAAAAGGATATTACCACCAATCCCACAGAAATACAAACTAACATCAGAGAATACTATAAACACCTCTATGCAAATAAACTAGAAAATCTAGAAGAAATGGATAAATTCCTGGACTCTATGCAAATAAACTAGAAAATCTAGAAGAAATGGATAAATTCCTGGACACATACACCCTCCCAAGGCTAAACCAGGAAGAGGTTGAATCCCTGAATAGACCAATAACAAGTTCTGAAATTGAGGCAGTAATTAATAGCCTACCAACCAAAAAAAAAAAAAAAATTCAGAAACAGATGGATTCATAGTCGAATTCTACCAGAGGTACAAAGAGGAGTGTCACACACATCTGTGTGAAGACAGTCCACCAAACAGGCTTTGTGTGAGCAACAAGGCTATTTTACCTGGATGCAGGTGGGCTGAGACCAAGAAAGGAATCAGCAAGGGGTGGTGGGATTATCATTAGTTCTTACAGGTTTGGGATAGGTGTACAAAGTACATACTCAAAGGTGGGGAGAATATTACAAAGTACCTTCTTAAGGGCAGGGGAGAATATATTGTATCAGTTAGGGTGGGACAGGAACAAATCACAATGGTGGAATGTCATCAGCTAAGGCTATTTTCACTTTTTTTGTGGATCTTCAGTTGCTTCAGACCGTCTGGATGTATACGTGCAGGTCACAGGGGATATGATGGCTTAGCTGGGGCTCAGAGGCCTGACATTCCTGTCTTCTTATATTAATAAGAAAAACAAAACAAAATAGTGGTGAAGTGTTGGGTGATGAAAATTTTGGGGGGTGGTGTGGAGAGACAATGAGCGATGTTTCTCAGGGCTGCTTCAAGAGGGATTAGAGGCAACATGGGAACCTATAGTGGGAGAGATTAAACTGAAGAAAGATTTTGGGGTAAGGGGGGTAAGGAGTGATATTGTAATTACTGGTGATGGCCTGGATGCGGGTTTGTATGAATTGAGAAACTAAACGGAAGACACATGGTCTGAATAAAAGATGGAGAAAAATAAGTATTAAAGGACTAAGAATTGGGAGTACCCAGGACATCCAATTAGACAGTGTCCAAGGGGGTTCAACGTAATTATTTGCTTGGTTGGCAAGTTTCTGGGCTCTATCCTTGAGTTTTTTTATGTTGTCATATACCAGGCCAGATTGACTTGGATAAAAACAACACTCTTAATTTAAAAATATACAGAGTCCCCCCTTTTTTAGCAGTGAGTAAGTCAGGGCCTTGGCAATTTTGGAGGAAAGAGAAATGCAAAGCCAGAAGTTGTTTGTAAAAGAAGGATTAGAAATGGCTAGGAGAGAGTGAGTGAGATTGATAGTGTGGTGGAGATAGCTGGGGAGAGGTAGAGGATGGCATAAGAACGGGAATGAGAATAAGAGTGAGTATAAAAGTAAAGGATAGGACTTCATCAGAGTGAAAGTATTGGAGTTTGTCCTGTCAGCAAATATCATCTATCCACTCCAAGAGGGAGTCAAGAGTGGCAGATTGGGGATAAATTTTCACAATGGAAAGGAAATAAGAGGTTTTCAGAGGCAGGCTAATAGTTTGTAACCTACAAGGAAGAGGTTATGAAATGACGACAGAATAGAATGGGCCTGTGAAACTGGCCTGTGAAGGAGATATACGTGTGTGTGTGTGTGTGTGTGTGTGTGTGTGTGTGTGTGTATTTGGTCTAAGAACTATCTGCCTTGAGTGGGGAGGGACTGAGAGGTGGACACTTCATTTAGAGAGTAAATAGGAGTGACCAATGAGAAGGAGGAAAACTGGCCATGAGGGACAGAAGTTGGAATGCTAGCTGCTTCTTTAGCTACCTTATCACCTTATCAGCTTAAGTGTTGCCCTGAATGATGGAATCCGATGGCTTTTCTTTTTTATTTTTTGAGACAGAGTCTTGCTCTGTCACCCAGTCTGGAGTGCAGTGGCACGATCTCGACTCACTGCAACCTCTGCCTCCTAGGTTCAAGCAGTTCTCCTGCCTCAGCCTCCCGAGTAGCTGGGACTACAGGTGCCTGCCACCATGACTGGCTAATTTTTGTATTTTAGTAGAGCCTGGGATCTGATGCCTTTTGATGGCCCTCGCAGTGAATGACTGCAGCTTCCTTTGGAAGTAAAGCAGCTTTAAGAAGTTTTTATTAAGGAGGCATTAATGATGGAGGACTCTTGTGTAGTGAGGACATTTCTTTCTGCCCATATAACAGCATGGTGTGCAGGATATGGAAGGCATATTTAGAGTCAGTATAAATATTGATGCATAGTCCCTTTGCAAGAGTTAGGGCCCGAGTTAAGGCAATGAGTTCAGCTTGCTGAGAGGTAGTGGAGGGGGGCAAAGCAGTAGCCTCAATGATAGATGTGGAAGATACAGAAGATAGCCTGCCTTTGCTGGTGAGTGGCGATTAGGCCTGGTGGAACTGCCATCAATAAACCAAGTGTGATCAGGGTGAGGAACAGGAAAGAAGGAAATATGGGGAAATGGAGTGAATGTCAGGTGGATCCGAGAGATACAGTCATGGGGGTCAGGTGTGGTATCTGGAATAATGTGGGAGGATGGATTCAAGCCCAGGCCAGGAACAATGGTAATTGTGGGAGACTCAACAAAGAGTGAGTATAGCTGAAGGAGCTGGGGGGCAGAAAGTATATGCATCAAGTGTGAGGAGGAAAATAGATTTTGAAAGTTATGGGAACTGTAGAGAGTAAGTAGAGCATAGCTTGTAATTTTGAGGGCCTCTAAAAGTACTAAAGCAGCAGCAGCCACCGCACGCAGTCATGAGGGCTAGGCTAAAACAGTAAGGTCAACTTGTTTGGACAGTAAGGCTACAGGGTGTAGTCCTGGCTCTTGTGTAAGAATTGTGACCACACAGCCCTGTATTTTGGCTGTGTGTAATGAAGAGGGGTGGGCTGAGTTAGGGAGAGCGAGTGTGGGAGCAGCTTTTAGGGCTGTTTTTTAAGGAATGGAAAGGGGAGTGGAGAAAGGATTTAGGATTTATGGGGTCAACAATTCCCCATTTTGCCTGTCCAAAAACCGGACAAGTCTTACAGGTTAGTTCAGGATCTGCACCTTATCAACAAAATTGTCTTGCCTATCCACCCTGTGGTACCAAACCCATGTACTCTCCTATCCTCAATACCTCCCTCCACAACCCATTATTCTCTTCTAGATAAACCTAGTTGACCCCATAATACTGGGGAATTGTAGCCCCAGTAGCTTCTGAGCCCCAGCTATTGGGGAATTGTAAGGAGAGCTTATAGGCTTTAAAAGGTCATGCTGTAACAGGCGAGTGATAACAGGCTTTAATCCTCTTAAAGCATGCTGTGGGATGGGATATTGGTGTTGAGCAGGGTAAGGATGATTAGGTTTTAATGGGATGGTAAGGGGTGCGTGATCAGTTGCCAAGGAGGCAGTAGAGGTATCCCATACTTGTGGATTAAGGTGGGGAGACACAAGGGGAGGATGTGAAGGAGGCTTTGAACTGGGGGAAAAGGTGGCAATGAGGTGTGGCTGTAGCCTATGAATAGTCAGGGAAGCAGATAATGTAGTTAAAATGTCTTGACCTAATAAGGGAGCTAGGCAGGTGGGGATAACTAAAAAGGAGTGCATAAAAGAATGTTGTCCAAGTTGGCACCAGAGTTAGGGAGTTTTAAGAGGTTTAGAAGCCTGGCCGTCAATACCCACAACTATTATGGAGGCAAGGGAAACATGCCGTTGAAAAGAAGGTAATGTGGAGTGGGTAGCCTCCGTATTGATTAAGAAGGGGACGGACTTACCCTCCACTGTAAGAGTTACCCAAAGCATCTGTGATTGTCGAGGAGTCTTCCGAGGCAATTGGGCAATGTCAGTCTTCAGCCACTAAGCCGAGAAGATCTGGGAAGAAGTCAGTCAGAGAGCCTTGGGTCAGAGTTCCAGGGGCTCTGGGAGTGGCTGCCTGACAAGTTGGACAGTCTGATTTCCAGTGGGGTCCCACACAGATGGAACATGGCTTAGGAGGAATCCAGGGCTGCAGGCATTCCTTGGCCCAGTGGCCAGATTTCCGGCACTTGAAGCAAGATCCTGGGGGAGGTGGTCCTGGAGGAATGCCTGGCCCCTGCAGTTTAAGCATTTTGAAGTTCTTGTGTGCTGGAGATGTGGCTGGGGTTTCTCTCACAGAGGAGGCAAGTAATTGCAACTCTTCTCTACACTTTGAAGGCGAGGTCAATTAAGTCCTGTTGTGGGATTGAGGGCCAGAATCTAGTATTTGGAGCTTTTTCTAATGTCAGGAGTGGATTGAGTAATAAAATACATATTGAGAATAAGACAGCCTTCTGGCCCGTCTGGGTCTAGGGTGGTAAAGCATCTAAGGGTTGTTGCCAAACGGGCCATGCACTAGGCTGGGTTTTCATATTTGACGAAAAAGAGCCTAAACACTAACTGATTTGGGAGAGGTCAGATAAAGAAAAAAGAGCATTAACCTTGGCTATGCCTTAAGCTCCAGCCACCTATCTAAGAGGAAATTATTGGGCAGGTGGGGGAGGCCTAGTTGCAGAATGAAACTGTAAGACCGACTGGGTGTGAGGAGTGGAGGTGATAGAAGGATTGTAGGGTTGGGGAGCAGAGGCTGAGGAAGAATTGGGACCTGGCTCAGCCTAGTGAGGAGCAGCCTGGGGAGGAGGGGAGAGGTCAGATGGGTCTGTAGAAAATGAGGATTCACAGGACTCAGAGCTTGGGATGGAGACTGAAGGAACAGACAGGAGAGAAAGAAGAAAGATTTGGGATGAGTCTCATTGGGAGCAGAGATTGGGAAGGGACCGATGTATGAAAGAATGCCTGGATGTCAGGCACCTCAGATCATTTGCTCATTTTATGACAAGAATTATCTAGGTCTTGTGGGATGGACAAATCAAAAGTGCCATTTTCTGGCTATTTGGAATAATTGTTAAGTTTGTATTGGGGCCAAGCAGTGTTTCAGAAGAAAATAAGATGCTTAGGTTTCAGGTCAGGTGTGAATTGAAGAGGTTTTATGTTTTTTGGGAACACAGGCTAAAGGAGAAAATGGGGGAATGGAGGGTGGAAGCTTGCCCATAGTGAAGGAGGCAAGCCCAGAGAAAAGAGAGGGTAGAGACATGGAGAGGAGGAGGGGGAGTAGGTGAGCAGTCCTGGGCTGCAATGTGGGTGAGCAGCCAAAGCAGGCGTCCCCGCAATTGACTTGCCACCAAGGGAATGTGGGTGAATGACCAAGGCAGGCATCCCCGCAGTGATCAGACACCAATGGAGTGTAGGTGAATAATCAGGCAGGCATCCCTGCAAATGATTAAACACCAAGGGAAGACTGTCTTCCCAAGTCCGTGCCCAGCGCCGGAGTTTTGGGTACATGGATAAAATGTGTCTCCTTGTCTCTACTAGAGAGGAAACAGAACTGGAATTGGAAGGACAGGAGAGAGGAAGATTGAAGGGTAGCGAGAGAAGCTGGAGAACAGTGAAAAGACCACTTACCAGATTTGAAATTGGTGAGATGCTCCTTGGGCTGGTTGGTCTGAGGACTCGAGGTCATAGGTGGATCTCCTTACTGAGTGAGGGCGAGGACAGGGGACTGGTCTCCCGAAGGAGTCCTCCTGTCCTGGCTCTTCAGCACCTAATGTCACACACGTTCGTGTGGAGAGAGTCCACCAAATAGGCTTTGTGTGAGCAACAAGGCTGTTTATTTCACCTGGGTGCAGGCGGGCTGAGTTTGAGAAAGGAGTCAGCAAAGGGTGGTGGGATTATTAGTTCTTATAGGTTTGGGATAGGTGTACAAAGTACATTCTCAAGGATGGGGAGAATATTACAAAGTACCTTCTTAAAGGCGAGGGAGAACATTACAAAGTACCTTCTTAAGGGTGGGGGAGACTATATTGTATCAGTTAGGGTGGCGCAGGAACAAATCACAATGGTGGAATGTCATCAGTTAAGGCTATTTTCACTTCTTTTGTGGATCTTCCATTGCTTCAGACCATCTGCATGTATACGTGCAGGTCACAGGGAATATGATGGCTTAGCTTGGGCTCAGAGGCCTGACAAGGAGCTGGTACCATTCCTTCTGAAATGATTCCAAAAAAATAGAAAAATAGAGAATCCTTCCTAACTCATTTTATGAGGCCAGCATCATCCTGATACCAAAATCTGACAGAGACACAACAAAAAAAGAGACCAATATCCCTAATGAACATTGATGAGAAAATCTTCAATAAAATACTGGCTAACCAAATTCAGCAGCATATCAAAAAGCTTATCCACCATGATCAAGTTGGCTTCATCCCTGGGATGCAAGACCAATTCAACCTATGCAAATCAATAAATGTAATCCATCACATAAACAGAACCAATGACAAAAACCACATGATTATCTCAATAGATGCAGAAAAGGCCTTTGGCAGAATTCAACAGTTCTTCATGCAAAAACTCTCAATAAACTATGTATTGATGGAACGTATCTCAAAATAATAAGAATTATTTATGACAAACCCACAGCCAATATCATACTGAATGGGCAAAAGCTGGAAGCATTCCCTTTGAAAACCGGCACAAGACAAGGATGCCCTCTCTCACCACTGCTATTCAACAAAGTATTGGAAGTTCTGGCCAGGGCAATCAGACAGGAGAAAGAAATAAAGGGTATTTAATTCGGAAAAGAGGAAGTCGAATTGTCTCTGTTTCCAGATGACATGATTGTATATTTAGAAAACCCCATAGTCTCAGCCCAAAATCTCTTTAAGCTGATAAGCAACTTCAGCAAAGTCTCAAGATATAAAATCAATGTGCAAAACTAACAAGCATCCCTATAACAGACAAACAGAGAGCCAAATAATGAATGAACTCCCATTCACAATTGCTACAAAGACAATAAAATACCTAGTAATCCAACTTACAAGGGATGTGAAGGACCTCTTCAAGGAGAACTACAAACCACTGCTCAAGAAAATAAGAGAGGACACAAACAAATGGAAAAACATTCCATGCTCATGCATAGGAAGAATCAATATTGTGAAAATGGCCATACTGCCCAAAGTAATTTGTAGATTCAATGCTATCCCCATCAAGCTACCATTGACTTTCTTCACAGAATTGGAAAAAACTACTTTAAAGTTCATATGGAACCAAAAAAGATCCCATATAGCCAAGACAATCCTAAGCAAAAAGAACAAAGCAGGAGGCATCACATTACTTGACTTCAAACTATACTACAAGGCTAAAGTAAACAAAACAGCATGGTACTGGTACCAGAACAGATATATAGACCAATATACCTTACATGTACATGCCTGTAACTTCTGTCTCCCTAAAATGTATAAAGCCAAACTGTAACTCAACCACCTTAGGCACATATTCTCAGGATCTCCTGAGGCTGTGTCATGGGCCATGGTCCTCATATTTGACTCAGAATAAGCCTTTTCAAATATTTTACAAAGCTTGGCTTTTTTCGTCAACACATCTGTGTGCAGGTTTCTATGTGGTCATAAGTTTTCCACTCATATAGGTAAACACTAAGAAGCCAACTGCTGGATTCTATGGTAAGAACACACTGAATTTTGTAGAGTTCCCATTGCTCCACATCCTGTAACAACCCAACGAGTTATTCCTGCCTTCTGCACAGACAAAATCAATTCCCTGAGACCATGCTGTTGCTGTAAAGAGTTTAATTGATGTGAGGCTGGCCATACAATGCAAGAGACAGAGTTATTGTTCAAATAAATCTCCTCAAAAATTTGGAGCCTGAGGTTTTTCAAAGATAGCTTGATGGGCAGGGAACTAGGGTATGGGTGCTGCTGATTGGTTGGGGATACAATCATAGGGTTGTGAAAAATTGTCAAGTATTGAGTCCACTTTTGGGTAAGGCCCACAGAGGAGTCACTGGTCTCGGTGGGGTCATCCAGTCATCAGAAATGCAAATGGCTGCAAAGACATCTCAAAAGGCCAATCTTAGGTTCTACAATAGTGATGCTATGTATAGGAGTAACTGGGGAAGTCGCAAATCTTGTGATCTCCAGAATAATAGCTAGTAATTTTTAACCTATGCCTACATCTTCGTAGAATTCAGGCCCCTCTCATCCTCCTAACCTAGTGGTCTTTCATTAGTTTTACAAGGGCAGTTTAGTTTTGGGGAAGGGCTATTATCATTTAAAGCATAAACAAAATTTCTCCCAAGGTTAGTTTGGCCCACACTCAGGAATGAGCAAGGATAGCTTGAAGGTTAGAAGGAAGATGGAGTCAATTATGTTAGATTTCTTTCACTGTCATAGTTTTGCAAGGGCAGTTTCAGTCCTCACCAGCATTTGGTATTGTCAGCGTTTTGGATTGGGCATCAATTCAAAACATGTAACTGCTTTTAGAAAGTCTTCCCATTTTTTTGAACTCTTATGAGGGAAGAGAGAGACCCTCTCATATTGTTTTATACTCAGAAAAGGAAAGAGAAGCAAAACTACAGGCAGGTAGCCTGGCACCTAGGAACCAGACCCGAAACCGAGGAACCAGACCTGAAACCAGGCCTGGGCCTGCCTGACCTAAGCCTGGTCGTTAAAATTCAGCCCCTGACCTAGCAATTGACATTATCTACAGATTCCAGACATTGTATGGAAGGACATTGTGAAACCTCCCGTTCTGTTCTGTTTCACTCTGACCACCAGTGCTCGCAGCCCCTGTCATACACCCGCTGGCTTGCTCAATCGACCACAACCCTCTCACGAGGATCCCCTTAGAGTTGTGAGCCCTTAAAAGGATAGAAGTTAGCACCGACGAGCTCGGATTTTAAGACGCTAGCGTGCCGATGCTCCGATTAAAGCCACTCCCTTCACTGTCTCGGTGTCTGAGGGGTTTTGTTCACGGCTCGTGCTGCTACACTTAGAAACACATACAGACATGTCAAAAATTTTGTCTTGTGCATTCGATGTGGAGGTGTCATAGGGCAAACCCCAAAACTGGGGCCCAGCCTGAGAGGCCATCTGGGTTCTTGGCTTCACACGGGAAGGAATTCAAGAGTGAGCCAACGGAGTAAAGTAAAAAAAAAGTTGATTAAGAAAGTAAAGGAATAAAAGAGTGATCACCGCAGAGGCGCAGCAGCCTCGCAGGCTGCTGGTTGGCTATTTTTATGGTTATTTCTCGATCATATGCTAAACAAGAGCTACATCATTCATGAGTTTTCCAGGAAAGGGGTGGGAAATTCCTCAGAATGGAGGGGTCCTCCCATTTTCAGACCATACAGGGTAACTTCCCATGTTGCCATGCGATTTGTAAACTGTCATGAGCTGAGCAGGTAGAAGTTTTACTGTGCTAATGTATTATAATTAGCAGGTAATGAGCAGTGAAGATGACCAGAGGCTGCTTTTGTTGTCATCTTGGATTCGGCAGTTTTGGCAGCTTTTTTTTTTTTTGAGGTGGAGTCTCGCTCTGTTGCCAGGCTGGAGTGCAGTGGCGCGATCTCAGCTCACTGCAACCTCTGCCTCCCGGGTTTAAGTGATTCTCCTGCCTCAGCCTCCCGAGTAGCTGTGACTACAGGCGCCCACCACCATGCCTGGATAGTTTTTGTATTTTTGGTAGAGACAGGGTTTCACCATTTTGGCCAGGATGGTCTTGATCTCTTGACCTCGTGATCCGCCCGCCTCAGTCTCCCAAAGTGCTGGGATTACAGGCGTGAGCTACCGCACCCGACCCTGGCACCTTCTTTACAGCATCCTGTTTTATCAGCGGGGTCTTTGTGACCTGTATCTTGTGAAACTAGACCTGCTGAACTCCTATCTCAGAGACATAGGGTATCCTGAGGTTGTTGGAGTACAGAGGAGAGTAATACACTTTGTAAGGATTAACTTGGATGGAGAAATTCCTAACTTCGCAGGAATTTTGACCTAACCTAAAGCCAGCCCTTTTGTAGAAAACAAAGGCAGTGATTATGCATTTCTAAAACTCAAGTGGCAGAGCCCGGGGTGGGGCTTTTCTTCACACAGAAGCCACTGCTACTTACTGAGACGAGGTGCTGATAGAGTGACCTCAGGTGCACCTGTCGGCTGAGGGCCTGAACTCTTCCACAAGACCTCCCAGAGCCACAAATTCACTCAAACGCCTGAGGTTGTTTGTGACAATACATATTAGAACTAAGCCATCAAACGGAGGAAGGATAGCTTTCCCCCTTGCTTCTGGCTACTCTCTCCTTACTGATTCAAGATGTCAGCCACATCTAGTGTGAGTCACCTGCTTACCCTTCTCACTGGCTGTTCATAAAGGGCCCTGAAATTAGGATAAAGATTCTATTAGTCAAAGCCCGGTGCCGTGGCTTGTACCTACAGCCCCAGCTACATGGGAAGCTTCAGTAGGAGGATCTCTTGAGCCCAAATGTTTGAGGCCAGCATGGGCAAAAAAAAGAGAGAAATGATTCTATTAGTTGACTCAATTTGTCAAAAGACTTTTGATGGTGAGGAAAATGAATCTGTTTTGTCTCCTTTTTTTGAATTGAGTCATATTGCATGAAGCATCTTTTGTTTCCCTCAAGCCTGTTGGGTAATTGCCCCACCCCCATCTGCTCTGTGCTGCCAGGGAGAAGTGTTTTTCCTGCCATTTCATGATGGTTCTCTTTCCCCTCCAGATGCCCCCAGGGAGCCTGCCGGGCCCGCGTCTGTTCAGAGCTGCCACTCAATTTGGCACAGCCCAGCCAGCTTAGTCCAGGCAGCTGGCAGTCAGCTGAGAGAGGAGGGGGTGAGGTGCAGACTGGGGGAGGCCTCCAAACCAAGGTGGGAGAGGAGGGCCCGTGAATGTCAGTTGTGAACACCTGTTCCTGCCTGAGTCGCCAATTACACGCAGCACTTACATTCCGCAGGTGTGCCAAGCCCCTGCTCCCTGCAAAGCACATTTTAGGTCTGGTAAGAAAGATGAAACATATGCATGCACACACACTATATAATGTGCCAGGGTGACCATAACGAAGCCTGGCTGGCTGGGTGGCTTAAACTGCAAGAATTGACTCTCACCATTCTGGAGGCTGGAAGTCTGAGGTCCAGGTGTCGGCAGGATCGGCTTCCTCTGAGGCCTCTGTGCTTGTCTGGTAGATGGTCAGCTTCTCCGTGTCCTCACACAGTCTTGCCTCTGTGTGTATCTGTGTCCACAGTTCATCTTATAAGAATAACAGTCATATTGGATGAGGGCCTATCCTAATGACCTCATTTTAATTTTAATTACCATTTGAAGGACCTTATCTGTGAATACAGTCACATTCTCCGGTACTAGGAGTTAGGACTTCAACATATTAATTTTATTCAGCCCATCACACACACACACACATGCTCACACACACACACACACACACATTCACTTACACACACACCCCTTCTTTGCTCCAGGATTTTGATACTGCTGACCCCATGGGGAAGAAAGCAATTTCCAACCTCCAGCTTCTCCGCAGCATTACTTTAGATTACACCCAGGGAGTTGCAAAATTGCTCCTGACCTCAGTTAAACTCAGGACCTGGCTCTGGTTCTTGAGGGGCTATTTTTGTGTTTTCTGCCGTTATGATTCTAATTTCCTGAAGAACAGGGCAGGGTGGCTGTGAGCTGTGCCGCCTGGATCTGGTGCAGCGTCTCTCACAGAGAGGCCCGGGCTGCCTGCCTCAGGATCACCACGGATGCGTGTCAAAAATGCATTCTTGTGAATGTTCCCAATATAAAGAGAAGTGCTTGCGGTGATGAAATATCTCAATTGCCCTGATTTGATCATTACACATTGTATACACATTGTATACAGGTATCCAAAAAGTCACATGTATCCCCAAAATATTGTATTGATAAAAGAAACTTCCGTCACCTAGAGATAGCCAGTATTAACACTTCGAAAGAAAAAAACGCATTCTTTTGACAGCAATAAAAGTGAGTGAAATGCTGCCATACTTAACAATGTGGTGAATTCACCAGCATAACATTGAGCAAAAGAAGCCATCACACAATAATACATTTGGTGTGATTCCACTTTTAGTTGATATTTCAAAACAAGGCACAATTAATCTGTAATGCTGGAAAGGTATGGACATGACTGGGAGGAGGGTAATCATCTATTTGGATGGCAGTTATATGAATATTTCTCAAACCATATACTGTTGATTTCTGCAATTTTCTGTGAGCATGTTATTCTCAACTTTAAAGGTATATATAGGAAAATGTCCCCAGCGTTTTCCCTTAGATTTTCCAAGCCACCGTTTCTCTTACTTTGAATTCTACTATTATGAAGCTATGGGGCAACAGATTCTCTTTCCCTCTAGTAAATTGAAATCTCCTGAAATTTTCCAAAAGAATTTTACCAAGGACTATGGCATGCCAAATACCAAAAAAGAACATTTTAAAAGGAAAAAAAATGGTTTATTTAGAACATTGGCTTTTAACACACTTTGAAAGTCTTCTGCCCTTTCATTTAACCAGCTATGAGAGGGAAGGAAGGGGGAAGGGAGAAGTGAATTGTTCTGTGAAGTGGAAGATTCCTCTGTCTTCATACATATTTCTGTTCTTAAAGTAGGGCTCTTCAAATAAAGCACGCTTGCATACATACCTCGTCGAATATGTGCTGGATTTCAGGGACTGATTCACTTCAGAGGAGCACTCCTTTTTCTTGTTAGTCTCTGAAATTCCTGGTTTTCTTTAAGCCTAGTGAGATCCTGCATTTTGCAGGCCCCTTGTGGAGCACAGGCGTAAGGGTGCGTTCAGTGGGAACAACTCAGCCTGGTCTGCTGAAGGCAGCAGGTGCTGCGGCAGGACAGAGTCCAGGGAGGAGGTGTCACCTGAGCACACAGCTCCTTCCTTTCCAAGTTCTGCCCCTAGAGAGTGCAGCCCGGACCAAGCTGGGATTCTGGATTATTTTGGCCACAGGGGTGAGATGGTCAAAGGTGACAGATTTCTGTGTCCCCCAAATAACCTGAACGCATCACCCAAAGCAGCTAGTCATCTTGAGAAAATGTCACATGTTCTGTGTAACTGAGCTGAATGAATTTGCAATGAGGATGCATCCACACATACAAACCTGCTGTCCTCCCCTGAGCAGGGTGATACTGAGAGAGATACTAAAAATAGCTAATGAATTGTTTTGTTTTCAGAAATAGGGTCTCACTGTGTTTCTCAGGCTGGAGTGATCGTAGTGCACTATGGCTTCAAACTCCAGGGCTCAAACCATCCTCCTGCTTTAGCCTTCCAAGTAGCTGGGACTATAGGTACACCACACCCCACTATCTTTTGTAAATTTTCATCCACCTTAAATGCAAAAGTTCACTCTTTGCTTAATAAAATGCATCAGAATCTCCGTATGCCTCAGCAGCAGCATCAGAACATCCTCTATCCAGTTTTTTAAACTATGTCTTCTTTTTAAAAACATTTATTGAATTATAATATACATACAGAAATTTGCATAGAGCATAAGTATACAGCTTGATACATGTTATCAACAGAGTTGCCTGTGTAACCTGCACCTACATCAAGAAGCAGAAGTTCACATGGGTACCCTCCAGCCCCCAGTCACCGGTGCCTTTCCCAGCCAGGGTGGCCTCTCCTGATCCTGCCTTCTAACCTCCTGGGTTGGTCTCATTGTTCTTTATACGACTCTTGTGTGTGGCTTCTTGGCTCAACATTATGTTTGTGAGGGTCAGCTCTGTTGTCTGTGGATGCAGTGTGTTGTCCTTGATGCTGGGTAGTGCATAGTGAATCTGCACCACAGACCGCTTGTCTATTCTATTGTCGATGCACATTTAAGTAGTTTCAGGTCTGGCCCATTATGAACAATGTTGCTTTGAACATTGTTACACTTGCATTTTGGTGTACATTTATATGCATTTCTGTTGGGTCTGTACTTGTAAATGGAACTTCTGGGTCAGAGGGATGCATAAATTCAGCTTTAGTAAACTGTCGTATTAGTCCGTATTTTGTGGCTTATATAAGAATACACAAAACTAGATAACGTATAAAGAGAAGGAATTTATTTCTGGCAGTTGTGGAGGCTAAGAAGCTCAGCATCAAGGGGCTGTATTTGGTGAGGGCTTTCTTGCTGATGGAGACTGTGCAGAGTCCTGGGGTAGCAGAGGCCATCACACGGCAAGGGGGCTGAGCATGCTAACTCAGGTTTCTTTTCCTCTTCTTATAAAGCCACCAGTCCCACTCCTATGATAGCCCATTAATCCACTAACCCATTAACTCATGAAAGCCCTCATGATCCCATCATCTCTTAAAGACCCCACCTCCCAACGTTGTTGCCACATTGGGGATCAAGTTTCAACGTAAGTTTTGGAGGAGGCATTCAAACCATAGCACCAGTGTTCCAAAGTGGTGGTACCAAGGGACACCCCCACCCAGCAGTGTGTGAGCATCTGGTGTTCCACACCCTTGCCAATGCTTCTTATTTTCCATCTCTCTCAATTCAGCCAAAAAGGGCTCACTTTTAATGATCACTTACTACATGTTAGGAGCTAAGCATTCACATGCATTGTCTCATTTAATTTTGCAGCAATCCTATGAAGTCATACCCATTTTCATAGAGGTAGAATTAAGGTTCCTCAAATCGCTAAACTGCGTGGCCTACATTGGAACCCACACTGGCTGGCCTCCGAGCTGTTGCTGTCTTCTACTACACTGGTTTTGTCTTGGGTGCATGATATGGTTTGGCTCCGTGTCCCCACCCAAATCTCATATTGAATTGTAATCCCCATATGTCAGGGGAAGAACCTGGTGGGAGGTGATTAGATCATG
The DNA here is from genome assembly GCF_000951035.1 of Colobus angolensis palliatus. Classification (NCBI taxonomy): domain Eukaryota; kingdom Metazoa; phylum Chordata; class Mammalia; order Primates; family Cercopithecidae; genus Colobus; species Colobus angolensis. The sequence continues at coordinate 1,445,441 of NW_012113808.1, forward strand.
GGGCAGATTTCACCCATGCTGTTCTTGTGATAGTGAGTGGGTTCTCACATGATCCGGTTGTTTAAAAGTGTGTGGTACCTCCCCCTTCACTTGCTCTCTCTCCCTCTCTCCTGCCACCGTGTAAGACATGCCTTGCTTCCCCTTCACCTTGCACCATGACTGTGAGTTTCCTGAGGCTTCCCAGCCATGTGAAACTGTGAGTCAGTTAAACCTCTTTTCTTTTCTTTTTCTTTTTCTTTTTCTTTTTTTTTTTTTTGAGACTGTCTCACTCTCACCTGGGCTGGAGCTGGAGTGGTGCAGTAGGGCAGTCATAGCTCACTGCAGCCTTGAATTCCTGGGGTCAAGTGGTCCTCCCACCTCAGCCTCCTGAGTAGCTGGGATTACAGGCGTATGCCACCACACTGGGCTAATTTTTCTTTTTTTGTAGAGATGAGGATCTCAATGTGTTGCCCAGACTGATTTTGAACTCCTGGGCTCAAGTAATCCTCTTGATTCAGCCTCCCAGAGAGCTGGGATTCACAAGCAGGAGCCACCACACCCAGCTGAGTAAAATTATCTTGATCGGGACTAACAATTGCTGCAGGCACAGGCAGATGTGTTTTTAAATGATCTGTATTTTCTTGCTTCCATCCCCAAATTGAAAAACCAAGCCATAATCCCAGCAACTGCCAAAAAAACTATGAAAGCCTTGCTTTTGTAAGAGGATAGGACAAAAATCTTTATTTGGATGGTGTAATATTTTACTTTCCTTGGGTCAAAGTCAAGAACTAAAGTCAACTGTGAAGTCTTGGATAAAGACCCAGTGTTAAACCAAATCTAATTTAACTTCCCTTTTTTATTCATTGGTTCAACTTTCATTCATTAACTACTTGCTGACAAGCATGATATGAATGAGACATGGTGTCTGCTCTCAATGAGCTCGCTGTCTAGGAGAAAACACCAGTCCTGAGACTGACAATGGCCTGCACTGCGGCCAGTGCTGTGTGAGGGAGGCTGGGGGAGAGGCATCTACCCAAGGTGTGTTGCAGAAGGTCTCCTGGAGGTTTGCATCTAGTCCTGAGAAAGAAGCAGTGTGTCAGTTTCCTATTGCTGCTGGAACAAATTGCACACATGTAGTGGCTTAAAACCCTAGAAATTTATTGTCTTAGAGTTCTGGAGGCCAGAAGTCTGAAGGGAGTCTTACAGGATTAAAATTAAAGTGTTGGGCCAGGTGCAGTGGCTCATGCCTGTAATCCCAGCACTTTGGGAAGCCAAGGTGGGTGGATCACCTGAAGTCATGAGTTCAAGACCAGCTTGGTCGACATGGGGATGCCCCATCTCTATTAAAAATATAAAAATTAGCTGGGCGTGGTGGTGCATACCTGTAATCTCAGCTACTCAGGTACAAGAATAGCTCGAAGCCAGGAGGTGGAGTTTGCAGTGAGTGGAGATCAATCACGCCGCTGCACTCCAGCCTGGGCAGCAAAGTGAGACTGTCTCAAAAATAAATAAATAAATAAATAAACAAAATCAGGGTGTTGGTAGGGCTGGTTCCTTTGAGGGAAACCAGAGAAGAATCTATTCGTTGTCTCTTAGAGCAGCTAGTGACTCCAGTTGTTCTTTGGCTTATGGCCACATCACTCCAATCTCTGCCTCTGTGCTCACATTTCCTCCTCTTTGTCGAATCTCCCTCTGCCTTCTTTGTTTTATTTTTTTGAATTAGGTAGTGCCTTCCCTCATGGTCTTGGTATGCCTTTGATGAGCAAGGAAAGCCTTTCTCTGGAAACCCCCAGCAGACTGCCCTCAGGCTCCTCTGCTATCACTGCTACGCATGCCAGCAACTAATGCCAAGCGGGACATAGTGCTATGGGCATCAGCAGAACAGCTCACTTTTGGTCAGCATGATCAGGTAAGACTTCTTAGAGGAGGTGGCATTTGGACTGGAATTTGAAGGATGAAAAGGATGGTGACCATGGAAAGGGAGGAAGGAAAGGGCATTCCAAGCCAAATGGAATGAACAGAGGGGAGAAGGCGGGAATAAGGAAGAGATGAACAGTTTCACAGGAATGATTTTTTGAGTGCCTTCTATGGACTAAGAACTCATTTAATCCTTATGAAAATATAGCTTCTAGCCGGGCGTGGTGGTGCACACCTGTAGTCCCAGCTACTCAGGAGGCTGAAGTGGGAGAATCGTTGAGCACAGGCGTTTGAAGTTAGTGAGCTGGCTGGGTGCCATGGCACAGGCCTATAATCCCAGCACTTTGGGAGGCTGAGGCAGGCAGATCACTTGAGCCAAAGAGTTCAAAACCCGCATGGGCACCATGGTGAAACTCCGTCTCTATTTAAAAAAAAAAAAAAAAAAAAAGTTACAGTGACGTGATCACGCCACCACTGCACTTTAGTCTGGGCAACAGACCAAGTGCCCATCTCAAAACAAACAAACAAACAAGAACAGGCTGGGCTCAGTGGCTCACATCTATAAATCTGAGCACTTTGGAAGGCTGAGGTGAGCAGATCACTTGAGGTCAGGAGTTTGAGACCAGCCTGGCCACATGGTGAAACCCCATCTCTACCAAAAATACAAAAATTAGCCAGGCATGGTGGCACACATCTGTAATCCCAGCTACTCAGGAGGCGGAGGCAGGAGAATCGCTTGAATCTGGGTGGCGGAGGTTGCAGTGAGCCAAGATCACGCCACTGCACTCCAGCCTGGGTAACAGAGCGAGACTCTGTCTGTAAAAAAATAAGTAAATAAAATAAACAAAGAAACAAAATAGTTTCTTCTATAGGTGGAGATTTATGATTGAGGAATCCAGGCTTGGAGAGATTAGGTAATGTGTCCAAAGTTGGTAGAACAAGATTTGATCTCAATTCCATCTCAACATATGATGATTTTGTTTATTCATTCATTCATTGCTTGTTTATTTGTAATAAACATTTCTATATTATAATTTATTACAAAAGTAATAAGGCTGATTTTAGCAAATTTTTAAGGT
>NW_012113808.1:1448985-1464128 GCF_000951035.1 Colobus angolensis palliatus
ATCTACATCAGCCATCAAAAAGAATGAAATCCTTTCCTTTGCAGGCAACGTAGATGGAGCTGGAGGTCATTACCCTTAGTGAATTAACTCAGAAACAGAAAAGCAAATGCTGCATGTTCTCACTTATAAGTGGGAGCTAAACAATGGATACACACGGCGTAAAGATGGAAACAATAGACACTGGGGTCTGCAAAAAAAGGGAGGGTGGGAAGGGGATGAGGGTTAAAAGCTCATCTATCTGGTACAGTATTCACTATTTGAGGAGTAATGGGTACACTAGAAACCCACTCCCCACCAGTATACCCACATAACAAACATGCACATATACCCCCGAATCTAAAATAACATTTAAAAAACACAACAGACGAGAAATTTTGGCAAGGATGTGCAGGAAAGGGAATCCTGTACACTGCTGGTGGAAATGTGAATTGGCGCAACTGCTATGGAAAACAATATGGAGGCTTTTTTAAAAAAAATCAAAACTAGAACTACAATACGATGCAGCAATCCCACATCTGGGTATATATCCAAAGGAAATGAAATTAGAATTTCATGGCCAAGAACAATGGCTCACGCCTCTAATCCCAGCACTGTGGGAGGCTGAGGTGGGAGGATCACCTGAAGTCAGGTGTTTGAGACCATCCTGGCCAGCATGGTGAAACCTCGCCTCTACTAAAAATACAAAAAATTAGCTAGGCATGGCGGTGGGTGCCTGCAATCCAAGCTATCAGGAGGCCGAGGCAGGAGAATCACTTGAACCCAGGAGGTGGAGGTTGCAGTGAGCCGAGATCATGCCATTGCACTCCAGCCGGGGCAACAAGAGCAAAACTCCGTCTCAAAAAAAAAAATTTTTTTTTTAGTATCTCAAAGAGACAACCACATTCCCATGTTCATTGCACATTATTCACAATAGCCAACCCACAGAAACAACCTAAATGTCCACCCATGAGTGAACAGATAAAGAAAATGTGCTACTGTATATATAATACAGAATATTATTCAGTCTTAGAGAAATAAGAAAATCCTGCCATTGGTGACGATAAAGATGAACTTGGCGGACACCATGCCAAGTAAAATAAACCAGTCACAGTGGGACAAATACTACATGATCCCACTTTATGATGAATCTAAAATAGTCAAACTCATGGAAGGGAAGAGTGGAATGGTGGTTGCCAGGGGCTGGGGCAAGAAGAAACGCAGAGTATTAGCTAAAGGGCACAGGGTTTTGGTTATAGAAGATGGATAAACCCCAGATATCTACTGTGCAGCACTATGTCTATGGTTAACAATACTGTATTTTATACTCAAAGAAAAATTGCTAAAAGGGTGTATCTTATGTGTTCGTATCACAAAATAGTAATAATGATAATAATAATTAGAGAGAACGGGAAGAAATGTTTGGAGTTGATGGATAGATTTATGGCATAAACTATGGTGACGTTTGCCATGGGTTTATACTTGTCTCAAAACTCACTAAGTTGTATACCTTAAATATCTACAACTGTGTGTGTCACTCATTCCCCAATAAAGAGTTTTTTTAAAAACTGAAGAAAATAGATTTACAGGGATTGGATTATAAAAGTGCTATCTATAAATTGTACGTCTTGAGACTAAATGAAAACAAAAAGGTATAAAGAAGGTATAAACCAACTACAATCCTGCCCCAAAGAGATAGCTTCTTTAAAAGATATAATTTGGTATATTCTTCCAGACATTTTTCTATTTTTCTAAATGTAAATACATGTGTATGTGTCTATGTGTACTGTTGAGAGACCAAAACAGACACTCCTTTATCAACTAAGGGGAACCCCAAGGTTAAGTAAACAAAAGTTACCTATGGGACGAGGGTTCAGGGCCAGCTGGCACAGCAACTCCCTGAATTCCTACAGCAACCAGGAAAACCACACCTTTGTTAAACTCCCTAACAATGGGAGCTAGCAGGCAGATTGTCAGAGCCTTCCTAACTCTGACTGACAACTCAGACCACTGCAACTCTGTTGGACAGAGGACCGGACTTACAAATGTTATTTTCTGATAAGCAACTGTGGATCTTAAGCCAGTTTCAGCAGCCTATAGAGCCTGCACACAAATTGTCTTTGGGTCCTATAGTTCACCTTTTGATGCAAAGAGTCAAATTCCACCTCATTTTAATGCTAAAACCCTGCCACAAAGTGAACATGGGATGTATGTTACATATATGTTCACTCATTGTGCATGTGCTCAGCTCCTTCATAAATATGCATAGCTGTTCCGTCAAACCTGCTGAATCTGTATGGCTCCATTGTGTAATACAGGCCCTGTGAGGCATAAGACCCATCCTGCCCTTTCCCTCTTAGAAGAGAGAGTAACTTTGGTCCATGCCAGAGACTATCTCTTGCTGATTTGCAAACTGATAATGCCAATAAAGCTCTCCTTTCTACTGTTTAGCCATCTCTGGGCTTTTGGACAACAACAACGATGCGCACACACACACACACCAGTGGAAGCATCAGGACAAAGCCTGGGACGTGTCCATGCCTGGAGAGAAATATGGGGCTTCTTTGGCTTCCAAGGTATAATAAAAAATTTGTCTGGTCTTAGTCCCTCATTCCTGGGAGGTAACTCTAAAACCTTTGTGACTCCCCAAGGGATAGGAGCATGTTTTGCTACTCATTACAAACCCCTTTCAACCATACCTGAGTTTATGCTAAGGAGGTGACTCTATAGGCCCTTAAATGGGCCCTTAAACAGCTTCAAGGGAGGGACTGGCCATGCCAGAAAGACCAAGCCTGTGGTAAAAGGGTTGGAAGTTCAGCCAGGCCCTCTGATCTCCAGGGAGGGGACGGTGGCTGGAGGTTGAGTTCCGTCACGTGGCTGGTGATTTACCCCATCCTATCTCTCCATTACACCAGGTGGGTGAACACAGGACAGAAGCTCCTGTGCTCATGACCCTCGTGGACCTTGTCCTGTGTGTCTCATCTGTCTGTTTCTATGCTTTATAATAAAACTGTAATCCTAAATACAGCACTGTCAGTGAGTTTTGTGAGTCATTTTAGTCAGCTCTTGAACCTCAGGGGTTGTGGCCAGTGGGTCAGAAATGCAGGTAGCCCCTGAGATTTGTGGCTGGCATCTGAAGTGAGGACGAAACCGGCCCAATTTCCCCATAGAACAGACGTTTACGGGTGTTTTTTGTTGTTGTTGTTGTTTTTGAGTAAACATAGAAATTGACCTTCCTAGGCTTCAGCCTGAAAGTTACATTCGTGTGTCTGAGTTCCTTTAGGCCTCCCAGATAGTACCAGGGAAGTGAAACTTACCAAATCACCACATCGAGATAGGGAGACACCAGAGCCCTCACGACTGCCTAACCCACCATCTGCTTCCTGCTGACAAACTCCTCTTCCTTGCGCTTACTGTTTTCCTTGCTAGCTGTATTAACCCTTAACTTTAGTTGGAGGCAGAGGAGGTAGCTGACCTCACCTGAATAAAGCCTTCTTCCCCAGCAAAACTTGTCTCGGGGATTGGCTTTCTGAGCAGTGAGCAAAGGGACTAGACTGAACAGCTGGTGTTTGGTAACAAGGACAATCTTATGGAGAACTGAGCCCTTAAACCTTTGGGGTGTGCACGAACTCTGGGTGGTGAGCATCAGAACTGAATTGAATTGCTGGACTCCCAGCTGATGTCCCAGAATTGGTGTCAGAATAGCTTTCACGGTGTGAAACCAGAGCTCTGCTTCCTACTGAGGCATCCATAACAAGGGATGCTCCCAAACAAGAAGAGGTGTTGGCTCCTCGGCAGCCAAAAAAATGACAGCTCCCAATTTCAGATGGTCTGATCTATCTATCTTTTATTAATATAGTGTCTTTTCCTAAATTTTTTTTAGATGAAGTCTCTGTCACCCAGGCTGAAGTGTAGTTGCGTGATCTGGGGTCACTTGCAGCCTCCACCTCACAAGTTCAAGCAATTCTCATGCCTCAGCCTTCCAAGTGAGCAGCTGGGATTACAGGCACCCTCCACCATGCCCGGTTTATTTCTGTATTTTTAGTAGAGATGGGATTTCACCATGTTGGCCAGGCTGGTCTTGAACTTCTGACCATAGGTAATCCACCCACCTCAGCCTCCCAAAGTGCTGGGATTACAGGCGTGAGCCACCGTGCCCAGCCAACCTCCATGTATTGATTTATGACTGCCTGTAACTTCTGCCTCCCTAAAATGTATAAAACCAAACTGTAATCTGACCACCACAGGACCACTTACTCAAGGCTTCTTGGGCTTGTGTTTTCACTGGACTGTGGTCACTCATATTGGCTCAGAATAAAACATTTTACAGAGTTTGGTTTTTCTGTTAACAGCGCTACACATGATCTCTCTGAGCTTTAGCTTCCTCATATATAAAAAGACAGGCTTGGATGATGTAAGGTTTAGGGTACTTCTAACTATAAAATTCCATAAATTATATTGTGATTCTAGTTTTAAAAAATTAAGAAACTATTGCAGCCACTGATGATTCACTTATACACAAAATGACAAAACCCACACAACATATGCCTTCGCATGAGTTTGAAATCTTACTAACAACAACAAAAAAAAGTGTTTGTATTCTGTAGTGGTCATTTAATCAAATGGCTGCACGAAAATGTTCTGCCTCTACTCATTCTGCATCTAAACAGCAGTTCTGGACAATAACACATGGCTGCGCTGAACGTGGCTGGCTGAGAGGGCACACAGGCCTCTTGGGAGGGGCCAGCCTCGTGGCAAGGGAGGCCGACACAGTGAGTGGCTGAGCCATGACTTCACTCTGGACACACTTCTTCTGTCGTTTCCTCTCTGCCAACTTTCTCCAGGATTTCTCCTTACTGCCCCTAAACAGAATTCTGCAGTCTCATTGTAGAAACCACATCTTTTTATTTTCTTTATTCTGATTCTTTGACATCTTAGGACCTTGTGGACCCTGGAGGGACTGCTCCTCCCAGGTTAACCAATTCCTTGAGAGAGTAAAGGACCAACTGCCAGTGCCTTTTAAATGCAAACCAACCCATCCAGAGTCCCCACTGCCCCCATCTCCCCTGTGAGCTGTCATGGTCTGGCCACTATCCACCTGCCTCTCCATGCCCCAGAGCACACTGAAATTATTCAAACCAACCAAGCCTAAGCTTGTTTGCCCTGCCTTGCCAGTTCCTTCCTATCGAAACTACAATAAAGGCTCCTGCCTACAGGCTCTCCCATCCCTCTGCCTCCTGATCAAGTCCGGTGCTTCCCCACATGGTCCTGTACAGCATGGAATGCTCTCTCTTCTTGGATCTATGACAGACAAACTTTTTTCCATAGCAGCTATCTCCTGATCTGTTGGCCTTACTATATCTAAATCATAATAATAATACCCATATTTAAAAAACCCATGGTGCATTAATTCCCTGAACACTATCCCCACCTTTGGCCCTAAACCCTCTGTGCCACCTATCATGGCACCATGGACTGCCTTTGCATGCCACTTCCTTTCTGTTCCCAGATCAGCCTATGACAGATGAATACCAACTGTTTGCTTCATCCCCACATCTCTTCTGGCTCTGACCACTACACTTCTCATCACATCTGCAGGGGCTGCTGAAGCAGTGAACTCAGTCTGGCTACAACTTTGCAACTACCATCCTCAGTGGCAGTGGCCATCCACCCACATGCTCATCTCTTCCTGGAATTGAATTCCGCCATTTCTGCTCTTGCAGAAAGTTCAAAGCTCCTTTTTGATTCTTGGGTAGAATTTTGCTTCTCGGGTCTTGAAGGGATGAGGCGACTACTCCACCCTCCTTACCTCTGCACTTGGCCTCTTGAATTTGCAGCTCTGGACTTCCGACATGAGCTGCAAAATCTCCACACTCACCCCTGTAAGAGGCCCACATCCTGTTTTTTCACAGCCCTTGCCATCTGCTCCACGGCCTGGAAGACAGTGTCTGGCACCCAGAGTGGTAAAGTGGAAAGGCCCCACAGGTGAGGTCAGTCCCCAGCCATCTCAAGACCTTCAGGTTGCCAGCAGGACTATAGACTCAATCTGTTAGGCCACTGGTGAATAAATTCCCCTCCCAGAAACTCGGAGCACCAAGCACAGGTGCTGGATTACTCTGCCCCCAACCATTTCAGGGCTTGCTCTCCATTTCTATGGCCAAAAAACTCGACACTAACCTTGAGTCCTAGGTCAACCTCTAGCTCACACCTGGGTGATGTCACACTGCAGTTGAAATGGCTTTTTCCTAGTTCCTGGGAGTCAATGCACAGAGCCTCTAAAATTCCACCTTAAGGTGTATAGCCTTTTACAGTTTGCAGACTTCTCCTATATACTGTCTTATTTCACCCATGTGAAACAGGTGGAAAACAACTTGGCAGTAATACAAAGCAATGGTAGATAACACAATTATAAAGTTTAGTTTTCTGGATGAATTGAGGAGGGGGAAGAATGAGGAAGAGAAGGAGGAGAAAAGAGTTCAATTCATTTTAAATAACCAGTTAATTCATAATATGAAGTTGGTTTTTCTCTTACCCCAAGTTTTTCTCAAGATCAAGAGTAGTGAGGTCTTTATGGAATAATAATTATTATTTATACTTACATAATGAGTTGTAGTTTTTTGTTTTGTTTTGTTTTTGAAACAGGAGTCTTACTCATCACCTAGACTGGATTGCAGTGGAGTGATCTCAGCTCATTGGAGCCTCTATCTCCTGGATTCAAGTGATTCTCCTGCCTCAGCCTCCCAAGTAGCTGGGACTACAGGCGTCTGCCACCACGCCCAGCTAAGTTTTGTATTTTTTAGTAGAGACGCGGGTTTCACCATGTTAGCCAGGCTGGTCTCAAACTCCTGGATTCAAGTGATCCCCCACCTCCCGCGTCGGCCTCCCAAAGTGCTGGGATTACAGGCGTGAGCCACTGTGCCTGGCCACGTAATGGTTATAGCTTACAAAATACTTCTGAGTCCATTCTCATATTTAATTATCACTACATAGCTAATTCAAGATTGATGCTTTATCCCTATTTTATTAATGAGGAAATCGAGGCTCAGAAAATTAAAGTTAGAAAACATTCTAAGTTGAGCATTCGGTATCAGATGAATTAAAGTAGCCATAGTAACATGTTTGAAATGAAAACAAGCTCATTTATGACTTCATTGCAAAGTTCTAGTTCTGCCTCTCTGTCCTTTTTCCTTGTGTTACTTCTCTGACTCTGGTAAATTCTGTTTCTAGACCCACTTCCACACCACACCACAGTGGCTCATGCACTATCTTGTGGTGCTCTGAGAGGATAGAGGCATGACCCAGGTGGGTGGGGGGTAGGAAAGAAGTGGAGCATAGGAAATACTGATTGGGGGTTGAAGGATGGGGATGTGGGCTCAGGCAGCAGGGGTGTTGTTTACAAATTGTTCACTCACTGAAGCGCAGATCTTTGGGGAAGACCATGCAGTGAATACACAAGGCAAACTTAAGCTTAGCAGTCAAGCTGGTGAGAAAATAGTTCTTGTCCCTTTCCTTGTGGGTATTCTTAGAGTATATCTGTTATTTCTCTGGGTAAGGGCTTGTAGAGTAAATCATTTATTCATTCATTCATTTGAGACAGAGCAGGGACTCCTCTTAGGGACCATATGTCCCTGAGTTGCTTTTTAGAAACCCAGACCCCCAAAAAATGGATCTGCTGGCATGTAGACCTCAAATAAGAGGGAATAAAGGATTGAACTCTGACAGCCCTTCTTTTTTCTAAATTTCTTCCTGAGGGCCCTGGAGGAGGTCACACCCACAAGCCAGAGCTAACAGTCTTTTCTGCTGATCTTAAAAAAAAAAAAGGTGTTTTATTTTTTTTGAGATGGAGTCTCGCTCTGTCGCCCAGGCTGGAGTGCAAGGGCGTGATCTCTGCTCTCTGCAAGCTCCGCCGCCTCCTGGGTTCATACCATTCTCCTGCCTCAGCCTCCCTAGAAGCTGGGACTACAGGCGCCCACCACCACGCCCAGCTAATTTTTTTGTATTTTCAGTAGAGACAGGTTTCACCGTGTTCGCCAGGGTGGTCTCAATATCCTGACCTCGTGATCTGCCTGCCTCGGCCTCCCAAAGTGCTGGGATTACAGGCATGAGCCACGGCACCCGGCCAAAAAGGGTTTTTTTTTTTTTAAAAGACAGTCTCGCTCTGATGCCCAGGCTGGAATGCAATGATGCAATCACAGCTCACTGCAGCCTCAAACTCCTGGGCTCAAGCAATCTTCCTGCTTCAGCCTCCCAAGTAGTTAGGACTGCAGGCATGTACCACCATGCTTAGCTAATTTTTAAAAAATTTTTTTATAGAAACGGTGTCTCACTGTATTGCCCAGGCTGATCTTGAACTCCTGGCCTTAAGTGATCCTCCCACCTTGGCCTCCCAATGTGCTGGGATTACAGGTGTGAGCCATTGCACCCAGGCTAATCCCAAATTTTTAGACAAAGCTTTGCCTCCTTAACCAATCACAAATCTAAATATCTTTCAATCCACCTTTTGACCTGTGGGCCCCCACTTCAAGATGTCCTGCTTTTTTAGGTCAGACTGATGTATAGCCTCCATGTATAGATTTATGACTTTGCCTATAACCTCTGCCTCCTCCCATTAAAAGCCCTTACCTGTAAGCCATCTGGGAGTTTGGGTTTTAAGTGGGAGCTGACTGATTCTCCTTGCTTGGCACCCTACAATAAATACCTCCTCTACTCTTGCTCCAATCTCATTGTCAGTGTTTGGCTTTGCTGTGCTGGGCAAGTGGGCCCCAGTTCAGTTCAAAAACACATTCACTCATTCAACGAATGCTGTGTTACCAGCAGCATGCTGAAGATACAAAATGACATCACAGCCCTCCACTCACTGGGTGATAGTGAATAGGGGTGGCAGACATCTACAGTGACCCCTGGGAAGGAAAACCATGTTTTTTACGCACTGAAAGGAAGTGACCCTCCATAACAGGGATCAAAGAGAAGGGTCAGGGCTCAGTGACTTCCTAGATGCCCAACAGCCTTTGCCTTCCCAGAATTCCTCTAAGTCCATTTTTTTTTTTTTGTGAAGAGTTTGTGTTTTGTCTTATGTCAACTTACCAGTTGAGATCATTTCAATAGGTAGATGGGCATTAAGGCATTTATGTAATACTATTTGTGCTCTCCACACCATAGGGCAACTTCAGTCCCCTCTGTGCCTATGGCCACACAGGAAATGGGTGCTTAGAGGAATTAAGCCCAGATTGAATGGGAGAGTAAAATTAATCAAGCATTTACATCCCCCCTGGGTGAAGGGAACCTAAAATTGGGACCTCTTATAAGGCTGATTTCATGCAACACACATAGCCTGAGGCCATGGGGGAAGGTGATTAGAAGAGAAATAAATCACAGCACGGTTAGGGCTGGGTGGATTCCCTTCTCCTCCCTGCCTCCCCACCAGCTAAAGGAAAGCAGCTGAGTCTTTGGAAGCAACAACACCCTAAATAGAGAGAAAATTTCACACATATGCTCTGCAGATTTTCAGAAGATGAAATAATAAAGTACTTGTGATAACAAGTAGCCTTTCTTGTATTATTTTTCAAAGACTGCTGGATTTAACCCCCTGTGGCTTCTAGGCTGCCCAAGTGAGTTCATAAACAATAATATTATTCTAATACCTTAAGAGGCCATTGACCACTCTTTGCAGTAAGGTCATGAAAAATACTCATCACTGAGGTTGAAGGCCTTAACAATTCCTGGCTCAATTTACATCTAAATGATTAAAACAATTCTATGATACAATTCTTGAACTCCTGGCCTCAAGTGATCCTCCCCTCTTGGCCTCCCAACATGCTGGGATTACAGATGTGAGCCACTGCACCCAGGCTAATTAGATAATCTATTGTGTTGCTAGGGCTGCCATAACCAAGTACCATGGACTGGTGGCTTATATGACAGACATTTATTTTCTCACAGCCCTGGAGGCTGGAAGTCCAAGATCAAGGTGTTGGCAGGGTTGGTTTCCTCTGAGGCCTCTCTCCTGGGCTTGTAGATGGCCATTTTCTCCCTGTGTCTTCATGTGGGCTTCCCTCTGTGTGTGTCTGTGTCCTAATCTCTTCTTCTTGTAAGGACACAAGTCATATTGGATTAGGGCCCACTCTAGTGACCTCATTTTTCACTTAATTTTCTCTTTAAAGACCCTATCTCCAAATACTCTGAGGAACTGAGGGTCAGGGCCTCAGCATATGTATTTTTGGGGAACACAGTTGAGCCCAAAACACCAACCAAGAGCTACTCTTCACACAAAAGCAATGGTTTATGTGTTTCTCTTTCTTTACACACATAGGCCTATGTAGAATTCTGTGTTCTGCTTTTTTCATCAACACTCTTCTGCATTCCTTTTTTTATCACGGCCTTTATATTCATCTTTCACAACATGACTGCCTTGTATCATAGAAGTGGTATACCATGGACAATATGGGGAAAATAGACACTGTGGACTATTAGAGAGAGGGGGGATGGGTTAAAAAAAACTACCTATCAGGTACTATGCTCACTACCAGGGTGATGGGATCTATACTCCAAACCTCAGCATCATACAATATTCCCATATAACAAATCTGCATATGTACCTCCAGTATCTAAAATAAAAGTTAAAATTTAAAAACAAAGTAGTATACCATCACGTATTCTTAGGCATTTAGGTTGTTTCCAGTTCCTCAAACGTAAATACAAGAGAAAACAGAAACAGTCAATCAAACAGGCAGGCAGCTTGGCAGGGCAGACAGTGAGAGCCTTGCCATTGTCAGGCCCAGGCTTGTGTCTGGGCTCAGCCAGCTGTTACTGTGCAAACTTGGGAGGCCGGGACTTAATCTTCCTGAGAGTCAGTTTCCTCTTCTGTAGAATCATCCTATATTATGAGACCGTGAGAATAACCACATTATATAATATTTGCAAAGCTCTTAGGGCAAGGGCTCAAAGTGACTCCTTTCTTCTCTTGTTCATTAACATCTTTGTATGTAGAATGTATCTGTGATTCTTCAAAGTACCACCAAAATTCCCTCTACCTCCAAAAACATTGAGCCAATTTACACTATTATTGCCCAAGCAGCTGCATCTTAAGGCCTATCCCAGTTATTATTGCTGTGTAGCAGATCACCCCAAAATATAGTGTTACCAAACACTAGTTCCTAATGCTCACGGATGCTGTGAGTTTGGAATGTAAATAGGTGTGAAAATAAATAATTCAAAATCTAAGCTGTTGGAACTTTAAATTGCTTTGAGCCTCAAAGGAATGTGCTTATGAAACTTGAGTCACATGACAGGCAGCTGTAAACTCGGTCTCTCTGATTATAGATTAGCCTTCTTCCTTACCTACACTGTTTCGTGAAATGTTGCAAATGATTAAGGGGTGCCAGGGAAGACCCCTTCCCACTTAGCGTTGGTCTTTATTACAGGTTAACTTCCCTCTTACCTTTTCCACACAAAGGCTTTGTGATTATGTTAAATATACTCTTTTAAATTGGAAAGCAAATGAAAGCAAGCCATACAGAAAAGAAAACAAACTATCAAATTGTTAGAACTCATAAACCAGGCTTGTATAGAAAATGTTGTAATATCCCATTAAATTTCTTTATTTTCCTCCTATATAAGCCAGACCTTAACTTTTAACTTCAGAGCACTAACTCCATTTCTGTGGAATTCTTGTTTTCTGAATGATCATTCCCAGCTTTTTACTTGAATAAACTCTTTATAGCCGATTCCAATCTTTTCACTTATTTCAGGTTGACACAGGGCATGAGGATGACTTGTCTCTGCTCCCCAGTGTCTGGGCCTCAGCTGGGAAGAATTCATTGGCTGGGCTGAGGGCTTCCCTGCTGGAAACTTCCTCACATCTGGTACCCAGGCTGGGTAGACTGCAAAGCTCAGCTCAGCAGAGGCTGTTGACAGGGGCACCTAGACAGGGACTTCCTAGGGAGCCTGGGCTTCCACAGCATGTTCTGACTGTGGGTGAAAACCAGCACAGGCCCATCCAACTCCAAGAGAAGGCACATAGACCCCACTTCTCCATGAAGAGAGTGCCAGAGGACTTGCAGCCATTTTAATAAACCACCACAAGCCCCTTTGGTAAATGAGGGGGTCATGGGCCAGGACACAGTGAAGGCTGAGCTGCCACCTTCTCTGTCTTAGGGAGCGGGGAAGGAGAACACACAGATGTTAACAATTTTTGCCCTGTTTGGGAACTAAATGCATTATTTCAGTCCTTCCAAACATAGACAGGAGCCCTTGTCATTCTGGGCCTCAGTTTCCCCATCTGTAAAATGAAGGAGTTGGAATGAATGATCTTTTAAAGGCTATTTTGACTTTTTAAATCTAAGATTCCACCAAGTCCCCACCTCTGTGATTTGGCAGATGAAAAACCTAGTGGATTATTCTTAAAGACCACCTGATCTGGAGCCGCACCACTCCCACCTGCCTCTCGGGCTGCTTCTTGACAGAGCAGGAGGTTCGCCATCTTGGTCAAGCCCCTCGTTCTAAAGTTCACCTTAATCAAAAACCGGCTAAATCCAAAGAGCATCAGCCTAATGGTTAAGGTCAGCATGACCTTAAATCACAAATAACATCTCCAACTAGAAACATTTCAAACTCCTCCTCACCCAGAGACATGCTAGTCCTGAGATAATCCTGCTCCAGCTGGGAAGATGCCATCCCCGAGATAACTCCCCTCCAGCCAGAAAGATGTCATCCCCAAGGTAACCTCCCCTCCTCCTGGAGACATTCCAACCCTGACATAAAACTTCTCCCTCACACAGAAATATTCCAAGCTTGTAATAAGCCCTCTCACCCTAAAACCAATGTATACTCTTAGTCTGTAAGAGAGAGCGCTCCTGACTGAAATTGGCCAGAAGCCCCTCTCAGGTTTATTTTCTCTAAAATAAATCTTTCTTTAACTGTCAAGCCACATTTTGTGTTTATTTCCTCTTTCTTTAAAACTCTTACACTTCTCAGGCTAAAGGTCCTCTTGAGAGCACCTGTTGCAGTGCCTTCTTCTACAGAGGCTTTCCTTACACCAACTCCCATGTCGCCCTCTCTCAATTCCATCAGAATTGGGTCTCCCTGAGGCTCTGCATCCAACTGCCAGGCTCACCTTAGCTCCCCTCAAAGACTCTCTGTGTTCAGGTCATTCAGGTCTGTCCTGACCATCCCTCCTGGATGCATCAAAACAAAAATTTATTATAGAAAGCTTGGAAACATTATGCTAAGTAAAAGAAGTCAATTACATGAAAGGGCACTTGTTTTATGATTCCATTTATACAAAATGACCAGAAGTCTATAGAGACAAAAAAAAAGTCAATTAGTGGTTGCCTAGGGCTAGGCTGGGGTGGAGAAGGCAGTGTTGAGGGAAAATGGGGAGCTATTGCTCTAGAATATTGGGTTTCTCTGGAAGATGATTAAAATGTTCTAAAATTAGTTTTGGTGACAATTGTTCAACTCTGTGAATATACTAAAAGTTAATGGGTGATACACTTTTAAAAAAGCTTCTCTGGTGGTAAAGCTCACTCTCCCAACCCTCTCACCCCCACAGCAAGTGAGTGACAAGTGTCGGAACTATAGGTGCTAGACTCTGCTCCCACCTCTGCCCACTCTCCCCGTGTTCCTCCCAGAGCTCACCACCAGGTGCCACACCCAGGAAAAATGGAATGCAATATAGCAGAGTTCTTAAAAAGCACCCGAGACATTACAGTTTCTATTACTACATAAGTGAGGGGAAATGCATATTCATAGCATATTTTATTATTTGATTCCATCATTGTGTTTTATCTGTTTGTGTCATACTGTCAAAAACAAGATTCTAAATTGCCAATCTGGCATTCTTATTCTGAGAAGAAAATTCCAGGAAGTTGTTCAGGCATTTTGCCCCCTGAAACAGCACTGCCTGTAAGCACTTACTGTCTACATCATTCATGTGACAAGCACAAAGATCCACCCTGCATCCTAAGTGTTGTCACTGAGAATCCTAAGTGTTGTCCTCTGAGAACAGGTCTGGGGAGGGCCAGGCATTATGGCTTATACAGCTGTGCTCTCCTTTTTCCTCTCTTTCAGCTATCCTCTCACCCTGCCATCAGCATCTCATTTCGAGAAGGGGATAGACAGTTATGTGCTGGATGATGCTGAAGCATCTCCCTCCTCCTGGAGCCTGCATCCCTATCACTCATCTCCAGCCTCCTCTCCTCCCTCAAGGCCTTTCCAGCCCCACCTCACCTTATCTCATGGATCTCAGGATGCTGATGTCTGGGATCCAATTCTAGGATCCCAGCTGTCATTTGAAGAGTAAGGGAGCACGAGGATTACTTACCTTGCAGCCCCACAGTGTCCCTTGCTGCTGTCTCAGGGCTTCTCTTGCTCCCTGGGTACTCCTGTTAGCACAAGATAACACAGTCAAACCTCTTTTGGGCAGGATTCCAAAACAATCACCATAATTCCTCCAGCTCCCAACATGGATTCACGTTGCTCGATTAAACATATCCATTTAAAGTTAAAGCCTCATTAATATCCAGGGTTGTAAACCCATTTTGTTTGGATAACTGCTTGCCTTATTGTTTTATTTGATTTATTCCTCTGCCAAACTCACATCATAAGGTCTCCTCTCCACTTAATTTAGCATCCAAACAAAACGTGCCTGTCTCATCAGGCCCATGCATCTTCAGGAGTGGAAAGTCTGGAGGGGATCTCACCTCTCTCACTCTTTCCAGTGGTCAAACTTCCCCCTTTCTTTCCCTGGTAAGAGGGTCCCATGATATTTAAACTCTGGGAAGATGAGGACAGCAAAGCAAAACACAAAAGAATAAATGAAGGCATGCTTTCTGCATGGGACTTGAGGGACATTGGCTTAAATCCATCAAATTCAAGTTCAATTCTGCTCTGGGCCATCCCCACTGCTGGGAACCTTCACTGACAGGCTTGTGGGATCATAGGGATGATCTTCCCAGGAAAAATGGGGATGATGATGATGGTGGTGGTGGTAGTGGTGATGGACATATACTAGTCCTATTCACATTGATGACATTATCCCTCCAGGGTCACAACTAACACAGGGTCCTCTTGGCCAGACTGTGGTGTTCTTTTCCACCTCCCCCCTAGATGGCTAACAGTCTTCCTTCCTTCCTTCCTTCCTTCCTTCCTTCCTTCCTTCCTTCCTTCCT
>NW_012113808.1:1464213-1485551 GCF_000951035.1 Colobus angolensis palliatus
TTCTTTCTTTCTTTCTTTCTTTCTTTCTTTCTTTCTTTCTTTCTTTCTTTTATGTAAGACACACTCTTACTCTGCCACCCAGGCTGGAGTGTAGTGGCACCATCTTGGCTCACTGCAACCTCTACCTCCTGGGTTCAAGCAATTCTCCTGCCTTAGTCACCCCAGTAGCTGGGACTACAGGTACTGCCACCATGCACAGCTAATTTTTTTTTTTAATTTTTAGTAGAGGTGGGGTTTCACCATGTTGGCCAGGCTGTTCTCCAACTCCTGGTCTCATGTGATTTGCCTGCCTCAGCCTCCCAAAGTGCTGGGATTACAGGTGTGAGCCCCTGTGCCCAGCCTGGCAGTCTTGAACTTCTATAAAGAACCACTCTACACTGGGCACTCTCCTGGCTGACATTCTGCGCATAGTCCTGGACTTCACGGTTTTCCAGACGGGAGCACGGGGGGAAAAAATGTCACTCTAGAGCTGACCCTTGCTAGTCCCTACAGCAGAACTCTGATAATTATGGGGCAGGAGGGAGCAGACTGTGCTGTCTCTATTACACATAAAGCTCTACCTCCCACCTTCTTGCTAGAAGAAGATTCTGATCCTTCTCCCTGGGGAGAGCTCCCTCCCCTCCCATGTCTTGAGAGAATGACCATGTGGGGGTAGTTCCAGGGAGAGCCCCTGTCCTTCAGGTGTGTTGAGAGCTGGTGGAGGGCTTTGTAGGGGATGTGAGTGCCTGTGCTGAGGGGCGTGTCTCTGCCCTTCTCCCTCATGCTCTCTAGAACATGCTGGGGGAAATGTGTAGGAAACTGCTGTCCACACCTCTCGATTCTTCTGATACAAATAATAAGGCGGGCGCCAAAAGTCAACATTCTAAAGGAAGGAGTGGAGTGTAAAAACAAAAAGCCTTTATTCCTACAAATCAATGCCACAAAAATCTAGAGATTACTGGGAGCCCCTCCTCCACCTCTTTCACAGCGGTAAGTTGTGATATGAAGGCTGAGGACAGAATGGTTAACTTAGGGGGCTCTAAAGAATTGCAGGGCTGGCAGCAGGTGTCAGTGGGGAGGTGAAGGGGAGCTGCTGGGGACGCCCTGATTTATCCATCATCGGGAAGATCTGTGGGTGATTTCACGTTGCAAAATGAATTTGAGTCGATTGGAGATTACCACAAGATAAATTCACACTAACTTACTCGCATTCAAAATACATCCTGAGTGGGAAGGAAGGGATCTCATGGCAGAGTACACTCAGGAGCCTCCACCCCATGCCGAGGCAACCATTATTTCCTTTCCTGAGGACAATTATTTCCTCACAGAATGTTTTTAGCTGTTTCATCAAAATAAATGCATGCATGGACTCCTGTCAAGCATATAGACTTCATCCATCATGTATGATGTGGCAGGGGAGAAAAATGGTGAGATTCACTGGTCCGGATAATTTCCAAAGGCCCTCTTCTGATCTGCAATTGAGGAGGTCCGGGGTGCCTGCCTTGGTGAGTGTTGGAGAGAGGAGCCGTGGCTTTCCACTCACTCTCACTTACACAGACGGGTTTAAAGCCAAAACAAAGGGAAGCCTCCTTCATCTCACATACACATCGCTTCTAAAAAATACCCACAAGCTGCCTAAGATGGCTTTCTGGCAGTGAGGAGGAAAGAACACTAACATGGGGGTTGAAATGGTCAGGGATGACAAGGCGCAGTCCTGGCTGTAGCAGAGACAGTCCAGTGCATTGTCTATGGAGTGAGGGGACTAAGCTACATCTTACTTGCACTTCACATAAGATGAAGGTCAATAGTCCACACTACTGGGTGCAGATGAGTGCTGACACCCTGACTCCAACCTTTGAAGAAAGCAGTGATTAAATGCTTGGGCTTACAGGGTAGTGGATAACAAACACCTTGGTGAAAAGCTGAAACTGAAACTGCACCCCAAAGAGTAAGGAACTAGTAGCTAACAGAAATTCTTGTGTTTGCAGGATAACAGATAAGAAAAAACCCAACTTGCTGAAAAACTGAAACTCCCTCTGCTTGTGAGATCAAGAAAAGCCGGCTGAAACAAGTCGGAACCAAGGTGGCCAACTGGAGCTTTTGCAAAACGAGGTTGCTGACGTCAGAGCCTGAATGTCCACTGGAGGTTTCATTCTAACTCCCTCTGAATTTGCATATGGGACCCATGAGGTAGCATGGAGACGGAACTGCGCATGCCCAAGACTTCAAAGCCCTCCCCTTTCCTTCCACCAATCACCTTCTGATCACAGAATCCACCCCCTGAACATTTTCTAATAAAATATTGCCTTGAAGCCAGCCTGGGGAAATAGATTTGAGCTTGACTCTTGTCTCCTTGTGAGTTGACTTCCGACATAAAGCTTTTCCTTTTTAAAAACCCTGGCGTTATAGTACTGGCTTCCAGCACATTGGGGAGCGAGCCCCTTTTGCTGGATAACAGTGCTGATGGAGGTGATGGGGAAGCCAGAGCCCCCAGGCTACACCTTGGTGCTCTGCTAACTGGACCAAAGTCTGACTCCAAAGTCAGAGGGCAATTCGGGATTCTTCTCTTAGTGCCACCCATAGGATATCACATTAAACTTTAGCCTAATGCTGAGGGAATGTGGGAATTTGCCCAATAGTAATGATGCCCAGTGGGAAACTATGTTCCTCCTGCGGATTACTCTCTGCCTACACATTCCTCACCCTGTGCCTTGCACATCCAGAGGCTACAAGTGTATCCCACCTAATCCAACATCTTGCTGCAATCCTGAACGGGCTTCTGGACTGGCCTCCATCACTAAACCAACAGGAATCCTCCACTATGAACCAGCGGGGTCCTGCGTTGTTGTTGCTATGGTGACAGTTACCCATGAGTACATCGAGGGAAAAATAGCCACGTTTTAGCAGGTGTACAGTCCTAACACAACATACTGGTACTGGCTCATAAAGTTTTCTAGTTTTCCCTAAGACTTTTAAAATTAGGAACCAATATGTAACCGCTCAGAACACAATTTCCCTAGCAACCAGAGAAATGCCAGTCCCTCCTGTTAGGGAGGTTAAAAATAACATTGCATGTGCCACTGCAACCAACTGGAATCTCCAAATTCCCTTCTGTAACAGCCCCCTGGTCACAGCAGATGCCCAGCTCCCCAAATCTCATCTATCATCAACGTAGCCTTTCCAAGGCACGAATGCAACTCACCTTCATAGAATTACTCAGGTCTCCTCTCTGCCTACAGAAAAAAAGTCATAATCAGTTTGGTCTGCATAAGCAGGGGCTGCCCTCCTTTCCTGCCTCTTTCCCACATAGCACCCATGTTCTAGGCATAAGCCTTTCCTCAAAATTCTCTGACCAGACCATATGGCTGCCTGCCTTCTTTCATTCTTTCTCTTCTCTTTTTTTTCTTTTTTCTTCTTTCCTTCCTTCCTTCTTTCCTTTTTCCTGCCTCCCTCTCTCCTTTTTTCCCTTCTTTCCTTCCCTTCTTCTTTCCTTCCTCCCTCCCTTTTTCCTTCCTTCTTTTCCTTTCCTTCCTCCCTTTCTTCCTTTCAGTATGATTAGCATACAAAAACATAAAAAGATCTTAAGTGATCAGTTCAATGAGTTTTGACAATTGTGTAAGCAAGGCAAAAACACAGAACATTTCCACCACTCTAGAAAGTTCTCTCATGCACCTTTTCAGTCAGTCTACCACCCTTCAACCCCAAGGCAACCATTTTCTGACATCAATTGCCATAGATTAGTTTTGTCTGTTTTTAAACTTCATAAATGGAATCAAACAGAATGTATTATTTTGTGTATTTCATTGTGTGGCTATGCCACAATTTAAAAATCTATTCTTCTGTTGATGAACATTTGGTCTGTTTCCAATTTGGAATTATCATCAGTAAGGCTCTTACGAATGTTTTTGTTCTAGATTTTTTGTGGACACTTGTTTTTATATCTCTCGGGAAAATACCTAAGAGTGGAATTGCTAGGTCACAAGGTAGATGTGTGGTTAAATTTACTAGAAACCATCACACAGTTCTCCGAAGTGGTTATGCCTTTTGACTTTTCATCATCATCGATGAGAATTCCACTTGTTCCACATCCTTACTAAAATTTAGTATTGTCTGTTTTTGTTTTTTTTTATTTTAGCCTTTCTAGTATGTGAATAGTAGAATCTCATTGTGGCTTTAATTTGCATTTTCCTGATAACTAATAATGTGAGCATATTTTCATGTGTTTGTTGCCATTTGTACATGTTCTTTTGTGAAGTACCTGCTCAAGTCTTTTGTTCATTTTAAAAGTGAATTATCTTCTTATTAGTTATTTTATTAATAACATATCCTGAATATAAACTTTTTTTTTCAGATATGTGCTCTACAAATAGTTTTCCCTGTTTGTGGTTTGTCTATTCATTTTCTTAATGGCATATTTGAATAGGCAGAAAGTTCTGATTGTAGTGAAGTCCAATTTACCAGTTATTTTTATTTTATGGTTAGTCCTTTCTGTGTCTTGTCTCACACATCTCTGATTAACCCAAATTTGCACAGAATCTCTCATATGTTATTCTAGAAGCTTTTTAGTTCTGGCTTTTTCATACAGGTTTTGGGTCAGCCAAACTGTGTGTGTGTGTGTGTGTGTGTGTGTGTGTGTGTGTGTGTGTGTGTATAATGCTACAGACAGGGGTTGAGGTAGTTCCAGTTTCCTTTCACCATTGAATTTCTTTGGTGCCCTTGTGAAAAATCAGTTGACTATAAGAGTATAGGTCTATTTCTAGACTCGGTTTTCTAGACTCTATTTCTAGACTCTGTCATTGACCTGGGTGTTTTTCCTTAAACAATACCATGCTGTCTTGGTTACTGTGCTTTATTTAGCACAAACCTTGAAATTGTGCAGTGTAAGTTCTTTGACACTTTTCTTTGTCAAGATAGCTTTGGCATTTCTAGAGCCTCTGAATTTTCATTAACATTTTAGAATTAACTTTTCAGTTTCAAAACAAAGGTGCTGGAATTGATAGTTGAAACTGTAGATCAATTTACAATGAACAAACATTTTAAAATATTGAGCCTTCTAATTCATAAACATAGTATATCTCTCCACTTATTTGTGTCTTTATTAACTCCTCTCAATAATGTTCGTAGTTTTCAGCATAAAAGTATTACATGTCTTTCATTAGATTTACTCATAGATTTGATTAAAAATCAAAAGCCCTTGTTTGACTCTTCAAGTGCTTTTCTAAATAATGTTTTATTTCTAATCAAATATTATCACTTGTTACTTCACCTGTGTACTTTTGCACATGTAGTTCCAGATGCGTGGACTGCTTTTCTTCTTGTCTGTGTACCAGCCTGCTACTCTTCCTTCCAAACGCCACCTTCTCACTGTCCTTCTAGGCGGAATTAGTAATCTGGTCTCTACATTGTGATCAAGGTCTCTGTGGGTCTGGGGTCCCATTTCATGTTTTAGAATGCTTTATCTTTACATTTATCTAATAAACATGTAACATTTACATGATTTTTGGTATTCATGTCAATTCTAGGCAGCATTTTACAGTGATAAATTGTAGCTGCATGAAACTTTTTGTTCTGCCACTTGTTAGGTATGTAATTTTGTCTCTTCGTAAGTAAGAAGAAGATGTGTGCAAGCATGTTTCTTGTACAAATTACACATTTGTAATGAGGAAAGCCTGGTTGCTCATCTCCTAGAACCTGGAAAGGTAAAATGTGTTCAATGCATTTCATAGGGTACCATCAACAATTAGAAATAGTGAATTCCATGCATATGTAGCAACATGATTGGATCATGAGAATAGTGCAATTGGGTGGAAAGTAAGAAATATGTAACACAAAAGCATTTGTGTACATTAAAAATTCACCTAACATCGAAAAAATGCATCAAAACAGCAAACCCTATTTTTCAAGAACACATTCAAATGAAAGTATACATTAGAATCATTGTAGGGGAGGCAGGGTGTGTTATAAGAGTGGGAAATCAGGGATAAAAGGAAATCAATTAACGAAGAAAGGGTCTTAGCAGGCCACAGATGACAACATACTGGAAAACAAGGAGTTGGAGAAACTCAAGCTACTGTTGTTAACATTCAAAAAAGAAAACAGAAAAGGTAAAAACAAGTTTTTGAGACGATGAAGTGAGATAATCCATTAAAAGCACTTAGCAAGTGCCTAGCACATAATAAACACTGAATAATTTTGTTGAAGTGATTTTAGTAGACTACTAATATATGCCAAAAAGCACAACTCCATGTAGAAAGGGACCTTGTCTAATTTGTTTATCCCAATATCTTGAACACTGCAACAGTGCCTGGTGTATTGTAGATGCTCAATAAATATTTGTAGCGTGAATGACAGGCACTGAGATTCAATGATGAGCAAAAGCAATATTATTTCTGCCTTTATAGAGATAATAGCTTGGAAGGGAGACAATCACTAATAAAAAATATTACATAAATATAAGATTGCAACTGTATCAAGTACAAGTGCTCCTGGTTCTATGAGAGTATTAATGCGATGATTTGAACTGGTCAGAGAGATCAGAAAAAGCTTCCCAAGGAAGTGACTACTGAACTAAGATGAGTAAGGATCAACTAGGTGAACAGAGGAGGATTATTTAGACAGGAAGAATAGCATGTGCAAAATCCCTGTGCCAGATAAGTGCTTGGTAAATACAAGAGCCTGAAAGAAGGCCAGTGAGCTGGGGCTCACAGAATGAGAGGCCCCAGTCAGGCAGGAGGCTAGAAAGGGAGGTGAGGTCATAACACTCAATGCCTTGTCAACCATGCCGAGGAAATGTCTTCATTTCCCCTGCAATGAAAAATGGGTGAAGAGCTTTAAGAGCAGAGAGACACAATCAGATATGGAGTTTTAGACAGTTGTTCAGGCATCAGTCTGGAGCCAATTGGAGGAGCCCAGAGTAGATGGTGAATCTAGTTGAGGGGACACTGCCATAGCACAGGTGAGAGCTCACTGAAGCTTGCACTAGGCTGGTGTTGGAGAGAGAAGTGGCTGGATGGTAAATGGTGGCTAGAATGAAGACTATCTCACTACTGATGTAGAACATGGGGCAGATCCATTCAACATGGCTGGCTCCTAGATGTCAAGAAAAGTCTGAATCTGCCTGGAATAATTTTGGTGCTCATAGGAGGATCTAATGGATCATAAGATGTTCAAAGCTCATGATGAGATGAAATCCCTGAACAAACAGGACTTAAAGTCTCCTTCTCCCACATTTCCTGATACTGTCTTACCACTTGACAATTGGAGGGAAATGGGGTCAGTAACTGTCTTAGTCCAAACGACTTTCAACCCAGTTGGTGCTGGTACTGGCCTTATTAATGTACAAATTCAAGACATTCATCAACTAGCCTTGGAGTCTGTTGCTGCTAACAGGCCCCACAGCACCATAATATCTGCCTCCTGATCTCCATAACTTTTCTGATCATACCATTCCAGACTACATCCCTGCCTGCCAGCAGGAGAGAGCATACACTCTGCAATCAGGCAGTCACCTACAGGATCAGGCCAGGGGACACCCCAATTCTATCCAGCACCACACCTCCCATAACTATCCCAGCCTGTCCTGCCACAACTGTTCTGAGACAGAGCTATGCTGACCTCTCAAACAAAGCCCAGTTCCATATTTGGTGTATGACCTCATGTTCTCTGTTTCTCCTCAAGAGGAGCTTACCCACACCCCCAAAAAATCTGCATTCAAAGAAAAAGCCCACACCATGAGCCGAGCCAGTGCCTCGGCCTAGCAGTCATCCTGTGCATGCTGGTACCTTCTTAATCCCCCACAGAAGAGACCCTCACTCCTCGTCATGTGATGCCTCAACCTCACTTCTCATGGAAAGCATTTCATGATCATCTTCAGACATGAAGAACACAAATACGTATCACAAATATCTCCTTCTCAAAAGTCAATTGCAATGAATGTACGTAGCAAATAGAAAACATCAATAATTAGAGAAACCATCATCTGAGTAGTGAATTGTCTCTCAGATCCTTCTTTTTCTTCTCCTGGGTATCAGCTAAGGGCTTCTCCAGTACAAAACTTGCCTTGCACTTCTGTGCTTTGGGACTCCAGGAGTATCAGTTCTGATCAATCAGTGAACACATCAGTTACCCAGTCAATCAGTTGACAGATTTTTCTAAGTCCCCACAGTATATAATGCTGCCTATGTGGACAAAGAGTTTCTAGAGGAGGGAAGAAGATATAGTCCCTCAAAGCATAAGGATTGAGAGGTCCCTATTTCTGCATAGCCTCCTTGAATGCAGAGAGGAATCCATTCTTGCATGTTCAGAATAAGTGCCAGCTGGGCAAGCTTGCTGCTCACTCTCCCACAACCCTGAAAGACAAAGGTGAAGTAATAAACTCCGCTTAAGCCAAGCAGCTAGGGAGCAAGCTCTCTTCCAGTCAAATCATTGATGTAGTCTGACCTGGATACCCTCTTTCTACTGACTCATAGATGCAAACAGTTCTTGTCTCTTTGATATCCAAATCTCATGATTCTACATTCCTCTCATTTTTATCTCACATGTATACATTTAAAAATGTTTAAGGGTCACAGCAGCTGTGTTAGTCCCTTTTTACACTGCTATAAAGATCTACCTGAGACTGGGTAATTTATGAAGAAAGGAGGTTTAATTGGCTCACAGTTCCATAGGCTTAACAAGAAGCGTGACTGGGAGGCCCCAGGAAACTTACAATCATGGCGGAAGGCGAAAGGGAAGCAAGCACATCTTACCATGGTGGAGCAGGAGAGAGAGAACGGAGGGGAGGGAAGTGTCACACCCTTTTAAACAACCAGATTTCATCAGATCTCTATCACGAGGCAGCACTAGGGGCTGGTGCTAAACCATTAGAAACCACCCCCATGATCCAATCACCTCCCACCAAGCCCCACCTCCAACACTTGGGGATTACAATTTGACATGAGACTTGGATAGGGACACAGAGCCAAACCGTATCACCAGCATTACTCATAATACCCAAAAGATAGAACCAATCCAAGTGTCTATCTACAGATGAATGAATAAACTGTAGTTTTTCCAAATTATGAAATATTCAGCTTAAAAAAAAGGAAATTTTGGCACACGTTACAATATAGATTTGTTGAGGATATTATGCTAAATGAAATAAGCCAGACACAAAAGGACAAATATTGTACGGTTCTATTTAGCTGAGACAAGTAGAATTCAAATTCATAGAGTAGACAAGTAGCCTCAAATTCATAGAGATGGAAAGTAAAATAGTGATTGCCAAGGGTTATGGAAGGTGGGGACTGGGAGTTATTGTTTAATTAGTAGAGTTTCAGCTCAGGATTATTTAAAAGGTCTGAAGATAGGTGGTGGTGATGGTTGCACAACAATCTGAATGTACTTAATGCCACTGAATTGTATAACTAAAATATTTAATATGGTCAATTTTATGTTATGTATGTTTTACTATAATTTTTTAAGTTAAAAAAATTACAAGGGAAAGACATAGCAGATGAGACCAATAGGCATTAATATGTTTGCTCATTGAAAACAAAGTTGATTGCACTCTAGGAGGTCATCTAATTGGCTGATCCTGTTGGGAACCTCTGCTCTGACCATTGGCACCATTGCCACCCACCAGGACAATCTGGTCTTGGAAGTGTAAATGGAGCCTATGGGATTCACAACTTGTTTATGAAAGCCAGGCCAGAGATAAAACTTGATGGATGGATGGATGCCTGGAAGACAGAAGTTGCTGGAAAGACCAAGGACTATTGAGGAAGTATGGTAGTTTTCCACTAAGAAAGATGGTAGACAGGACCTCAGATATTGACAGCCCATCCCTAAATACTCCACTGGACATGAACACTATGGTACTTGCTAGAAGAAACCCTGGGAATGATCTCACTGAGTGCTCCCATTAGACAGATGAGGCAACTGAGATCAGAGGGGTTAAATGATTTTCCTAAGGCCACACAGATCAGAAGATGATCCATGACCTCCTGACTCTCTAACGAGTGCCCTTTCTATTCTTTAACAAAATAACCTACATTCTGAAGGGGACTCGTCCACCCCGAAATCCTTGTCATAGAGGACAGATACCACAAATCATTCCAGAACACCTGCAGCTGACACAGTTTACCTTTCCCTTCCAGCCTCTTTCTAAATTCCAATTTGTTCTAGCCATGAAAGTTTTATTCCGCCCTTGCTTGAGTAAACCTCAGCCCTGGAAAATCAATTCCATTGTGCGTCATCTGTGTCCCTCTCCTAAGTGGTTGGCCTCTGCTGGAAAATATCTCAGCACCATGCACACCAGATCCAGGGCTGCTCCACGCTCTCTTTAGTTGCTCTTAGTCATTCTTTCTTGGTTCCCTCTCAGAGACAGCTCTGAATGTCCCCCTCACCTTAAGCTCCCTGGGGGGTTCTCACCCTACCATTTGTCACTGACATCATCCAGAAAGTTGAAGTCAGTGGTTCTAAATTTATTCTATGCCACTCATTTCCTGACTGACAAGCTTGCGTCCGACCCTGCCCACCTCCACTCCTCCCCCCAGGTCAGAGCTGTAGGGTCCTTCCTCCTGCCTCAAACTAGTGGGCTGCTTGAGTTCCAAATCCCTTTTTCCAACCACCACTGGGTTCTCCATCCATAAATGATCCCCTTTCTCCATCTTCAACCACCTCTTAACTAAGTCCTTCCTCTCAAATCAAAGCCTTCTTCAAAGATGTACCCACTTGATCCTTCAAATTCTCACTGCCCATTCTCATCTCTGATTCCTTGGCTGCCTCCATCACTTGACAAGAACTGTGCTGGCTGGAGTCACACATAGTCCAATCCAGTAGGCGTGCTTAGGGGTGTTTATTCTTTTTTTTTTGAGATGAAATCTCCCTCAATCGCTCAGGCTGGAGTGCAGTGGCACAATCTCGGTTTACTGCAATCTCCACCTCCTGGATTCAAGCGATTCCCCTGCCTCAGCCTCCAAAGTAGCTGGGATTACAGGCATGTGCCACCAGGCCCAGCTAATTTTTTTGGTATTTTTAGTAGCAATGGGGTTTCACCATGTTGGCCAGGCTGGTCTCAAACTCCTGACTTCAGGTGATCCACCCGCCTCAGACTCTCAAAGGTGTGTTTTTCTTTGCAATGCCTTGTCTCTGCAGCATTTGACTCCACTGACCTCTTCTGTTTTATGGAAATCCTCTCCTTCTCTCCCCCTACTTCTCCAACTATTCCTTCTTAGATTCTTTCATAGCTTTCTCTTCCTCTACCTGCCTCTCAAACATTGGTGTGTAGAGAGAAATGGCTTAGCCCACTGTCTTCCTTTTCCCTGAGCAATTGCACCCACGCTTTTGGTGCCAACCCCTCATCTCCTACATTGGAATCTAGCTCTGACTGCTACACAATACAATCTAAATCCTGTAATTTAGCATATAAAGACTTTCATGAATAAATCTTAGATTATGATTATATTAAGTCAATTGTTTAGTAGATTATACTATTTAATAACATTATGAAAGACCACATTGTTTTAAAGGGTAAAATCATGACTTTCAAGCCAATATAAAATGAACACGAATCAGAGTTTATTTTACTCACTATTTAATCTGAGAAACAGAAACATGTTACAACCAATTAAAAGGAAAACGTCAAGAGCAGACACATGCAGAGGCAATCAGCAAGGTTAATATGAATTTGCTCAATAGGCACAAACCTGGCTTCTTTCATGGTGAGGAAAAGAAATTAATTATACTTCCATTGGACAAAATTAATTTTCATGTCTGTGGTCAAGAGTCATTTGTATTGATAACTAGGCCAGGTGGTACACGTCTGTAGTTTCAGCTACTCAGAAGGCTAAGAAGGGAAGATTACTTGAGCCCAGGAGTACAAGTCCAGCCTGGGCAACATAGCAAGATCCCATCTAAAAAAACATGAATCTGCTAAACTGCTTATAGTGTGTGAACTAGCTTAAGATGATGAAAGTTAGAGAAGAGTATACTGGATAGGGCACTAATTTTTCCTACATGTCAAAGTCATTCACAATTTTTCCTGGTTGTCTGTTTCCTCTCCTCAACCTGTAATCATAATAATCTCAAAAAAGTGTATTTTTGATCACCAAAAAAAGACTGGTCTCCTTAGGTTTGGCCTAATTATTACCATGGGGCAGCAAAATTGTTACTTAACCACAGATGCTTTCTTGAGTTTGCTTTTGCACATTTAGAACTTTATATTATTGAATAACTACTGAGGGCACAAATTAATGTCTGCCTTAAAGTTTTCTTAAGTGATCTCAGATTTCTAAAAATCTTCTACTACTTGCCATTCTGAGGCTGGGAAACTAAGCTTTGGAAACTCTTTCCCCATGTTTCCCCTGCAGTCTTATCAAGTTTGCTGAGGGTGTTGGCCCATCTCACACCTGTAAACCAGGTACCAGCCAGTTTTCCTGGGAGAGCTTTCTAGGCCTTGATTGGGATGCTAAACAAAGTCAACTTGTGTTACCTAAAGTGGCTAGTCACGCTGAATTCAATAAGAATCCTTCTCTAACATGACAACTCCAGATGAGACCCTAATCACACAATCAACTTTCCCAACTATATCTTGCTTAAGAAAATGAAAAAAGAGAAGGAGAATGGGAAAACAGTTTCTTATTGAACCTATAGTGTTACGGGGAGTAAGGAGACTCAATAAAATTTCTGATCTCTAGGGGGAAAGGATATCAGAGAGAATCAGATATCAATGAAGTAAGTTAACTTTATTTAAGAATAAATGAAATAAATTAATAAATTAAATAATTTTATAAATTAATAAATAACTGAAGTGAATTAGAAAGCAGTGAGTTTTAAAAATTCAGTTAAAATGTTTCTCATTCTTTTCTTACACTCACCAAAAGATCTTTATTCTTTTTTGTTTTTTTTAAGCAAAAACACTTTATTTCTTAAAACACTTTTAAGTTTACAAAGAAATTGAGCAGACCATACAGAGTTTCCATGTACCACTCCCTCTCCACAGCCTCTCCTTGTAAGGGAGGGAAAATATATTTTCCTTAGACATTGCTAGGTTCATGGTTGAGGCCCCTATGACAAAAGACAGATATTTAGTGTATGTTTTACATGATAATGAGCCTTTATAAGAAAATAAACAGCCCAATAAATGGGTAAACCTGTATATTTTTAATGCTAGGTTTGATGAAGAAGTAGATAGTTGTGGAGAAGTATGATTGGATGAAAATGCATGATCTAATGGTCATAAACTGGGGGAACTTAGCAAGGCCTGTTTGTTCGGATTCTTCTCCATGTCCCTGTGTCTTGACAGATAGGGATATTCCTTTTCTCCAGTACAGGGAGGGCACCTCTTTAATAAGGGTCTTATGATCTGCTTTATGGGAAGGTCAGAAAATCTTTCCTAGGTGTGACATTATTTTAAATACATATTTATGTTGGTTTTTATCCATGATTCCTGACTCAGAACTCCCATAGCCCTTGTAATTTCTCCCCAAGACAGGTTACAGAAAGTAAAAATGAACTCTAATCTTCCCCCACCTGTCTGTCTTAGAGCTGGCCATAAAGAAATTCTCAGACCTACCTTGTCTGATTGCAGGCCATAAGACCCCAGTTTCAAAAGGGATCTTGCCCCATCCTCTGGAGGAAGGAACACTGCACAGAGAATCCAAGAGGAGTCAGAACAGACAGGCCTTGTTGGGTTTGCCCACTCCATCTGTTACTCTTTTTGGCCAATCACATTTCTCTTTTTTTTATTTTTATTTTTTGAGACAGAGTCTCACTCTGTCGCCCAGGATGGAGTGCAGTAACGTGATCTCGGCTCACTGCAACCTCTGCCTCCCGGTTCAACAGATTCTCCTGCTTCAGCTTTCCGAGTAGCTGGGATTACAGGAGCCTGCCACCACGCCCGGCTAATTTTTGTATTTTTTGCAGAGACGGGGTTTCACCATGTTGGCCAGGCTGGTCTCAAACTCCTGACCTCAGGTGATCCACCTGCCTCGGCCTTCCAAAGTGCGGGATTACAGGCATGAGCCACTGCGCCCACCCCCGGTCACATTTCCACATGGGTGTTTATACTTCGGTAAAACCTATCCTATGAAGTCTCCATAAAAAGCCCATGGAACAGGGTATGGAGAGTTTCCAGATAGCTGAACATATGGAGGTTCCTGGAGGGTTGCAAGCTCAGGGAGGGCACGGAAGCTCTGTGCCCCTTCCCCTATACCTCGCCCTATGCATCTCTTCATCATGGTAATACTCTTTATAATAAACCAGTAAATGTAAGTAAGTGTTTCCTGAGTTCTGCGAGCCTAGCAAATTAATCAAACTCATGGAGGGAGTCGTGGGAACCCTGATTTGCAGCCAATAGTTGAGAAGCACAGGCAAAACAACCTCGGGCTTGCCATCGGCATCGAAAGTGGGAGACAATCTTCTGGGAATGAGCCCTCAATCTGCTACATCTGCTGCTATCTTCAGGTAGATAGTTTTAAAACTAAATTGGCGGACACCCTGCTGGTATCTGCTGCAAAATCGCTTTCTTGCTGGTTGGGAGAAATCCCCACATATTCTGGGTTCACAAAAGTCTTCTACGTTAATTCTTATGGTGTGAAAACAGAGTAAAAAACAATTTGAGTTTTTCCCACTGACCCTAGATTTTATGGCTTGCTCCAGGGGGAAGGTCAGAGGGAAAGTGAGTGTGACCTTCTAGTTTCTGCTGTTTTCTCAAATGCCAAGATGCCGTACTTTGAGTAGTGTGTCCTGAACCCCATCATCCTGTTGTTAACATTTTACATTAGTTTGATAAATTTCTTGGAATTGATGAACCAATCCTGATGTATTATTACCTGAAGTCCATAGTTTATACAGATTTTCTTAGTTTTTTCTCTAATGTCCTTTTTCTCTTCCAAGAGCCTATCTAGGATACCACATTCATTTAGTCATTATATTTTTGATATTTATTTCTTTTTTATTGTTGAATAATTCCATTGTTTGGATGTATGACAGTTTGTACATCCGTTTTGAAGGATATCTTAGTCTTGGTTGCTTCCAGTTTTTAGTGGAATTGTGAAAAAAGTTACTATAAACATTCACGTACAGGATTCTGTGTGGACATAAGTTTTCGAGTCAGTTACCTAGGAGTGAGACTTCTGAGTTGTACGGTAAAACGGCTTAGCTTTGTAAGAAAATGCCAAAGAAAATGATATAGTCTTCCAAAGGGACTATATCATTTTCACGCCCACTAGCAGTGAATGGGAGTTGCTATTGAACCACATCCTCACCAGAATTTGGTGCTGTCAGTGTTCTGGATTTAGGTCATTCTAATAGGTGTGTGGTGTTATCTCATTGTTGTTTTAATTTGCATTTCCCTAATGACAAAGGATGTTGAGCATGTTTTTGTGTGCTTTTTTTTTTGTCATTTGTACATCTTTGGTGAGGTGTCTATTCAAGTCATATTTATGTTTGTTTATGTATTAGGCTGGGTCTCACTCTGTTGTCCAGACTGGAGTGCAGTGGCACAATCTCAGCTCACTGCAACCTCTGCCTCCTGGGCTCAAGTGATCCTCCCACCTCAGCCTCCTGAGTAGCTGGGACCACAGGCACGTGTCACCATGCCCAGCTAATTCTTTGTATTTTTGGTAGAGGTGGGGTTTCACCCCGTTGCCCAGGCTAGTCTCGAGCTCCTGAACTCAGGCAATCCTCCCACCTCAGCCTCCCAAAATGCTGGGATTACAGGCATGAGCCACCATGCCCAACCTTTTTCTTTCATAATTCAGCTGATTTTGGTCTTGTTGAAGGTCAGACATTATGAGCAATTTGTACACAATTCTTAATGCACATACCAAAAATTTAAGAAGCCATGTAGTTTTTAATTCTTTTCTAAATGATTAATTTGGTGACATTCCAAGAAATTAATCCAGAAAAAGTTAAACCTAGAAAATTTACAGTCAAAAAAGATGTTGAGTACCAATATCTTCAAAGGTTGATAAGCTGTTACATTGTCTCAGTAATTCACATACTGATGTCATACATCATATATACCCAAATTTTCAAGCTTTCACAGCAAATTATTAATAACTAGGTTATTAAGAAAAGTGGAATGCTACAACCAAAAACACATATTCTGATAATGAGAACCAAGATCAAGGACCAGTTTTCTTTAAAACACAATTCTCCTAAAAACAACATGGGAATAGAAGGAATTTAAAATGTTCAAGGCAGATAAACCATTCAGGATCAGCAATAGTTTTTGCAGCTTACCAGCAGCCTTGGGGACATCACAGCCTTCCATCGTTCCCTTCCGGTTTCTTCATGTTGTGGATCAGCTCCTCTCTTTCATTGTCCTATTGCTCCTGCTGCTGCCTGTAAATACACTTTTCTTGTGTCCGTTTCACATTCAAACGCCTTGAGCGAGGATATGAGTGATTCCGTTAGTCCCATCATCCAGGTTGCATTGAGTTGCCTGAGACTCTTGACCTTATAGATGACAGGCCAGCCTATAAATTAGCCAGCTCTGGAAAAGGCACCCACTCATGGTCCAATTACCTGTGAGCAGGTGGTGGGGGTTGCATGTGTCAGGCACGGAGTCCAAAAGGTAGGGCCCTTACCTTTAAGGTGTGCTCCCCGACTCTCAGAGGGGGCACAGTGCTTGTACAGGTTAGTTCAGGTTTTTCTTGGGCAAAGTGGGTCATAAGGTTTCTCCCATTAGTGATCCTCCCCCATCGTCATCATTGCTAATAAATATCTACCCAAGAATACTCTAACATTTAAATAGAGGAACCCCTAAAGCACAAGGTCATTGAATCTAAATGAGTTTCTGACTTGAGGGCCTATTTCTGCCTCAAATGCTATAGTACCTCCCAGAATTCTTTACTCCAACTGAGTAGAGGCCTTAATGCTATTGTCTTCTCACTTTTATCATGTCAGGGTATGGGCATTGTAACTTGCAGGATGTATCAGTAGAATAAAGATTAAAAGAGGACCAGCTACAGAGGCTCATGCCCATAATCTCAGGACTTTGAGAGACCAAAGCAGGAGGATGGCTTAAGGTCAAGAGTTCAAGATCAGCCTGGGTAACACAGTGAGAACTTGTCTCTATAGAAAACTTTAAAAATTTAAAAAGTATCTGGGTATGGTAGCATACACCTATAATCCCAGATACTCAGAAGGCTGAGGGAGGAGGATCACTTGAGCCCAGGAGTTTGAGGCTGCAGTGAGTCATGATCACTCCAATGCACTCCAGCTTGGGTGACATAGCTAGATCCTGTCTCTAAAATAAAATAAAACAAAACAAAACCAAAAGTAAAGAGGAGGAGAGTGCTGGGTCTATGTTGGGTCTATCCACTCCAGACATGGGATTTCTCCTATTGGACATGCTGCATTCCATTTCTAAAACTCACTTAGCCATGACAGATGATAGATAAATCAATAGATAGTGCTTTATGCCTAATGATAATCTCAACGAACATTTGTATATGTCTTATTTTTACATGCATGCAGCCTTACAACATCTCATGATATAGGCATCATTATGGCCACTATGTAGAGAAGCGAACTGAACTGACAAGGAGAAAAGTTAAGTGGTAATTTACCCAAGATGTCACAACTGGTAGGTGAACTCAAAATTTCAACCCCAATACTTTGAACTCAGTCTTTCCACTATGCTATGAAAAGGCTCAGGAAAAGTGACACTATCATTGCCTCCTGAAGACATCTCTAAAAGTAATATTGTGTGTGTATCTCAGAAATGACCTCCAGTGAGTATGCAAGATGAGATGCAGTACATGTGTGGGTATTTTTAGGATAAGATGGTGTGACATTATATATTTGGCACCTCATTTAAGTAGACCATGTTTCCTAAAAAGGAGACGTGGCTTTGTCACTTAAACAAAGGCCTCTAAGAATCCTTCAGAAATATTAGGTTTTTTTAAATGAGACACTGTCTACAGAATAATTAACATTTCCCCTTCTTTTTCCTCTATGTTTAGTGAGGATCATACCTTCATGAGGTCCAAAGCAAGATATTTATCAAATAAGAGAAAAAAAATGTGATGTCAGCCAAGTTTGAGCCTGGGATATTCCTCCCTTTTCTTTGTGTGTACTTTAAAGTTTACCTCAATCCAGGACCAAAATATTTCCCTGCTGCTGTGCCCAGATCTTTCTCATCTCTGTTTGATGGCTTTTTGCTTCACAGCAAAAATCACAGGAGCAATTGTAATTAGAGTGCAGTCACATCTGCATTTCAAATGAGCTCAATCCATTTTGGTTCTCATAATTTTGAGGGCTGAATAAACAGTGCTCTTCCAGTTGTGAATGGCTGCAATATGGAGCCTCAGGAGAGAGGGAAACTGTAGGGTTCGACATGCTCTGAACTATTCCTGGCAGCCGCAATGCAGTTCTAAGGGCTCATTATAAACGTGGATATTATTCTCTTTGTAACATTTTGAAATGGCCCTGAAGAGTTCATCTTTAAGCTGGAGCAGTTTTATCTGGTTATCTTAACCTTCACACAACAGTAATCCACTCTTTCCTCAAGAGAATCACTTAGAAAAACATATCCTTCACTTGTGACAGGCAACATACCTGAAATGCCAACATTAGTAATTTATAAAAAATTACTAAAATTCAACACCCCCTCATGCTAAAAACTCTCAATAAACTAGGTATTAATAGAACGTATCTCAAAATAATAATAAGAACTATTTATGACATACAAAATAATAAGAACTATTTATGACAAACCCACAGCCAATATCATACTGAATGTGCAAAAGCTGAAAGCATTCCTTTTGAAAATCGACACAAGATAAGGATGCCCTCTCTTGCCACTCCTATTCAACATAGTATTGGTAGTTCAGGCCAGGGCAATCAGGCAGGAGAAAGCAATATAGCGTATTCAAATAGGAAGAGAGAAAGTAAAATTGTCTCTGTTTTCAGATGACATCATTGTATATTTAGAAAACCCCATTGTCTCAGCCCAAAATCTCCTTAAGCTGATAAGCAACTTCAGCAAAGTCTCAGGATAGAAAATCAATGTGCAAAAATCACAACCATTCCCATACACCAATAATAGATGAACAGAGAGCCAAATCATGAGTGAACTCCCATTGATGATTGCTACAAAGAGAATAAAACACCTTGGAATAAAACTTATAAAGGATGTGAAAGACCTCTTCAAGGAGAACTACAAACCACTGCTCAAGGAAATAAGAGAAGACACACAAATGGAAAAACATTCCATGCTCATGAATAGGAAGAATCAATATCTTGAAAATGGCCACACTACCCAAATTATTTTATAGATTCAATGCTATCCCCATCAAGCTACCATTGACTTTCTTCACAGAATTAGAAAAAACTGCTTTAAATTTCATATGGAACCAAGAAAGAAGCTGCATATCCAAGACAATCCTAAGCAAAAATAACAAAGGAGGGGGCATCATGCTACCTGACTTCAAACTATACTTCAAGGCTACAGTAACCAAAACAGCATGGTATTGGTACCAAAACACATATATAGACTAATGGAACACAACAAAGGCCTCAGAAATAACGCCACACATCTGTCAAAGATCAACCATCTGATCTTTGACAAACCTGACAAAAACAGGCAACGAGAAAAGGATTCCCTATTTAATAAATGGTGTTGGGAAAATTGGCTAGCCATATGCAGAAAACTGAGACTGAACCCTCTTCCTTACACCTTATACAAAAATTAACTCAAGGTGGATTAAGGACTTAAATATAAAACCTAAACCATAAAAACCCTAGAAGATAACCCAGGCA
This sequence comes from Colobus angolensis palliatus, assembly GCF_000951035.1. NCBI lineage: Eukaryota > Metazoa > Chordata > Mammalia > Primates > Cercopithecidae > Colobus > Colobus angolensis. Next base: position 1,483,945 of record NW_012113808.1, read on the forward strand.
ATACCATTCAGGACATAGGCATGGGCAAAGACTGCATGATTAAAACACTAAAAGCAATGGCAACAAAAGCCAAAATTGACAAATAGAATCTATTTAAATTAAAGAGCTTCTTCACAGCAAAAGAAACTATCATCAGAGTGAACAGGCAACCTACAGAATGGGAGACAATTTTTGCAATCTATCCATCTGACAGAGGGCTAATATTCAGAATCTACAAGGAACCTAAACAAATTTACAAGAAAAAATCAAACAACCCCATCAAAAAGTGGGTGATGAATATGAACTGACACTTCTCAAAAGAAGACATTTATGTGACCAACAAACATCTGAAAAAAAGTTCATCATCACTGGTCATTAGAGAAATGCAAATCAAAACCACAATGAGATACCATCGCACGCCTGTTAGAATGGCGATCATTAAAATGTCTGGAAACAACAGATGTGAAAGAGGATGTGAAGAAATAGGAACGTTTTTATACTGTTGGTGGGAGTGTAAATTAGTTCAACCATCGTGGAAGACAATGTGGTGATTCCTCAAGCATCTAGAACCAGAAATACCATTTGACCTAGTAATCCCATTAATGGGTATATACCCAAAGGATTATAAATCATTCTACTATAAAGACACATTCACAGGTATGTTTATTGTAGCACTATTCACAATAGCAGAGACTTGGAACCAACCCAAATGTCCATCAGTGATAGACTGGATACAGAAAATGTGGCATATATACACCATGGAATACTATACAGCCATAAAAAAGGATGAGTTCATGTCCTTTGCAGGAACATGGATGAAGCCGGAAACCAACATTCTCAGTAAACTAACACAGGAACAGAAAGCCAAACACCACATGTTGTTACTTATAAGTGGGAGTTGGATAATGATAACACATGGACACAGGGAGGGGAACATCACACACTGGGGCCTATCGGGGAGTGAGGGGCTAGGGGAGGGATAACATTAGGAGAAATACCTAATATAGATGACAGGCTGATGGGTCCAGCAAACCACATGACATGTGTATATCTATGTAACACACTTGCATGTTCTGCACGTGTGTCCCAGAACTTAAAAGTATAATAAAAAAATTTAAAAGAAGTAAAACAAACATTTTAAAAAGTTAAAAATATAGACATACAGAATGCCTGTGAAAATTGACCTTCTCCTAGGTTATAACGGTATTCCCATCAACTTTTGAGGATTGCATTTTACGGGAACACTTTCTTTGAGCACACGCAATTATGTTAGAGGACATTAACAACAATAAGAAGCACCCAGAGAAAACTATACATGTAGACATTAAAAATAGGCTTCTTTAAAAAAAAAGAAATTGTGTATATTTATGGTATACAACATGATATTTTGGTGTCCAAAATAGACTTATGAGCCACTCCCTTGTCCAATTAAAAAAAAGAAATGATAAATATTTAGACATAAATAACGATAAAAATAATACATATCAAACTTGTGGGACAGCCAAAACAGTACTCTATTAAGTATTAACTAGAAAAAAGAATGTCTAAAATAAGGAGACAAGCATCCAACTTAACTTTAAGGGAAAGAGCACAGCAGAATACATCCATAGAAAGTAGAAGAAAACTGT
>NW_012113808.1:1487471-1488686 GCF_000951035.1 Colobus angolensis palliatus
TGAGCATAGATGCAAAAATCCTCAAAAAAACAAATGAAATTCAGCAATATATAAAAAGATGAACACATCATGACCAATTAATGGTTAATTATCAGAATAAAAGATTAGTTTAATATTATAAAAGTGATTTATGAAATTCACAGTAGCAGATCAAAAGATTAAAAATCATATCATTATTTCCACAGATACAGAAAAGCATTTGAGGAAGTTCCATATCTAATCATGGTAAAATCTCTTAGCACACTATGAAGAGAAGGTAACTGTCACAACCCAATAAATAGCAAACATCATATCTAACGGCAAAATGTTGAAAACATTCCCTTTAGGATTAGGAGCAAGACAAAAGTAGTTAGCTTTCCATTCAACATTTGACTGTGAAGTATGCTTCATATCCTTCTAAAAACAAGGTGGAAAAACGTGTGTATATTATGCTACCATTGTGTGGATATGACTACATAGATATGTCATGCTTACATATGAATGAATGCTTACATTCAAATAAAACATGAAAGGTAAATTTAAATGGCCCACTTACATTCAATATTTTACTGGATATGCTAGAACAAGCAATAAGGCAAGCAAAAGGAAATATATAAATATGTAAAAGGGGAAACAAAACTGTCATTATTTGCTATACTATGATTGTATAAGTAGGAAATGTAAAAGAAACCACAGATAAATTATTTTAACTAATAAGAGAGTTAAAGGTTGCTGAATAAAATTAGTATGCAAAATTTCCCAGTGGTGAGGGGTTTTGTAATATCTAGCAAAATTACACATGCATTTACCCTTTCAACCAGAAATCCTGTTTTTATCAGAACCCATCTGTCAACGACAACCTAGCAAAATGAAAAGAACACACAAGACTGGTCATTACTGCATTATTTGCAGTAGCAAAGAATGGAAATAACACAACTGTCCATCAGCAAGAAGCTGGTTGAATAAACTGGTTGCATATGGCATATCCACGTGATTGAGTACTTGTAGTTAAAACAGGAATGAGGGGTCAGGCATGGTGGCTCATGCCTATAATATCCAGCGCTTTGGGAGGCCAAGGCAGGCGGATCACGAGGTGAGGATCCCGTCTCTACTAAAAATACAAAATATTAGCACGCGTCTGTAATCCCAACTACTCGGGAAGCTGAAGCAGGAGAATTGCTTGAACCTGGGAGGTGGAGGTTGCAGTGAGCCAAGATTGGGCCACTGCACTCCAGC
>NW_012113808.1:1489759-1491884 GCF_000951035.1 Colobus angolensis palliatus
TTGTTTTGTAGATTTGATTTTGAAAATATGGAAATGTTTTACATAATTATGAAACAAAATTAAATAATTCCTAGAAATCAAAAGCAAAATAAAACAAATTTAACTGTATATTGAGTTGTTGGCATAACCAGATAGAAAAAAATTATCCTAATTGACTTTAAAACATAATTTGATGATACATTTCTAAAGAAATGTATCCTAAGAACAAAAATAACTCTAAAATATGTAATCACATTGCTAATAAAAATACTGCTATTAGCACTTCAAAACAAATATAGATAGTTGAGAGAGAGAGAGAGAGAGGAGAGAGAGACAGAGTGAGAGGACAAATAAGCAACTATGTAGATGTGGTTAGGAACTAAGATTTCACTGTCAAATGTAAAATCAAAGTTAATTAACTCACAACATACTTAATATTTAATCATTTAAAATCTTAGCTTTGTCCATTGAAAAGGTCTTGAGCCAATGACCACCCATTAGCAAGCAATGCTTCTAACATCAGAATGACATCTTTAAATATCATTTCTGACCCTCAAGAACCAGGGCTCCTTGGTGATTGGTGATTCTAGGTCTGGGCCAGGAAATATACAAATTGGCAGCCAACAGCAAGGAAGCTGTCAAAGACAGCTGGGGTTGCATAAAAGGGACTCAGGAGCGAACTGCACAAACCCCCAGGGGCCAAACAAAGGAACAATTTGAGCATTACCAAATATAATAACAACTAGGGAAACTAGGGATTTAAACACAGTGCATATATTAAATTCATGAGCTGTTAGTGATAGAAAGAAACACACAAATGAACATAGGAAAACCCCTTCCTTGGTCACCTTTAAGGATACTAGGAATTCATTAATTTGAAAGGTGATGTATAACCTTTTCCTCAAAACAACCAAATAGTTGATGAGAAAAAGTTTCCCTTTATTACTATTTATACATGAAGGAATGAAAAATTAGAGTATCTTATTTTTGGAAACCCTAATGAGCATCAGTGATTGCTAACATCACAAAAACACACAACCAGATATTACATGCCTTGTGATGGAAGTATTCTATGACTGCCTGTCAAGTTATTCCTCCCACCCCACCAACAAAATGGCAAACTTGAATCTGAACAGGACTTAAGAGCTAGCTATCAATCGACAGGAAAAACAGAGACAGAAGAACATATTAACCAATACCACAGAGATGCAATTAGTTAAATCCAAACCAAGGTACATCATAAAGGCCAAATGGCGCAGTTTCTTCAACAAATAAAACTGCAAGGAAAAAACAAGTGGAGTCTGGGGAGAGGGGGCAGCAGCCCCACAATTTCATCAGCGGCCCAAACTTCTTCTATCTTTCTGTTCCTCCATCATCCTTACATTGAGACTCCCACCATTACAGTCAAGAGCCGGCTGCTACATCTCCAGATACTGTATCCATGTGTATTCCACGTCTAGGAAGGAAGGAGGAAAGGGCCCAATTCTTGGGAAGCTTTGTCTGTTTTCAAGCTCTTTTCAGGGACTTCTAATCCTGACTCGAGTGGTATTAGGTTTCCTGGAACCCACAGCTACAAGAGAGTCAATGGCGATGAATGTTTTTTTAACTTGGCACATTGTCTCTTGAAAAACATTAGTGTTCGATTGTTTAAGGCGAAGGGGAGAATGGATATTGAGCAGCAGGCTTCCATGGTCTCTGGCAGGGATAAATTTGTTTTGTCCCAGTGCCATTGCTTCAGTGGATGAGATAGAGACATGGCTGGAGTCCAGATCACAGCTTATGGCTTGGAACAGAGGGACATTTCCGACTTTGAAGGAAATCTGAGATTGCTTTTGCATTAGTACGCTATTTGAACCAAAGGAGCTAACCAGCTACAGTCTTCATGTAATAACGTCCACAGTCATAAACTGTCTTCCTGTCTTCCCTAAATTCTGGCATCTTTACCCTAATGCCATTAAACATAAAGAATTGTCATCAACTCTACAAGTTTAATTTGCTGCTTTCTAGACATTGATGCCCATTATAACCTCTATTTGGAGGTGTTCTTCCCTTCTTAGATATGTCATATAAAAATAGAATGACATCCTTTTTATTTCAATTTAAATGTTTCTCCTACTTCAACAGAGTACTGAGAATGAAATGAAAT
>NW_012113808.1:1491934-1504355 GCF_000951035.1 Colobus angolensis palliatus
GAGCTAGCTATCAATCGACAGGAAAAACAGAGACAGAAGAACATATTAACCAATACTACAGAGATGCAATTAGTTAAATCCAAACCAAGGTACATCATAAAGGCCAAATGGCGCAGTTTCTTCAACAAATAAAACTGCAAGGAAAAAACAAGTGGAGTCTGGGGAGAGGGGGCAGCAGCCCCACAATTTCATCAGCGGCCCAAACTTCTTCTATCTTTCTGTTCCTCCATCATCCTTACATTGAGACTCCCACCATTACAGTCAAGAGCCGGCTGCTACATCTCCAGATACTGTATCCATGTGTATTCCACGTCTAGGAAGGAAGGAGGAAAGGGCCCAATTCTTGGGAAGCTTTGTCTGTTTTCAAGCTCTTTTCAGGGACTTCTAATCCTGACTCGAGTGGTATTAGGTTTCCTGGAACCCACAGCTACAAGAGAGTCAATGGCGATGAATGTTTTTTTAACTTGGCACATTGTCTCTTGAAAAACATTAGTGTTCGATTGTTTAAGGCGAAGGGGAGAATGGATATTGAGCAGCAGGCTTCCATGGTCTCTGGCAGGGATAAATTTGTTTTGTCCCAGTGCCATTGCTTCAGTGGATGAGATAGAGACATGGCTGGAGTCCAGATCACAGCTTATGGCTTGGAACAGAGGGACATTTCCGACTTTGAAGGAAATCTGAGATTGCTTTTGCATTAGTACGCTATTTGAACCAAAGGAGCTAACCAGCTACAGTCTTCATGTAATAACGTCCACAGTCATAAACTGTCTTCCTGTCTTCCCTAAATTCTGGCATCTTTACCCTAATGCCATTAAACATAAAGAATTGTCATCAACTCTACAAGTTTAATTTGCTGCTTTCTAGACATTGATGCCCATTATAACCTCTATTTGGAGGTGTTCTTCCCTTCTTAGATATGTCATATAAAAATAGAATGACATCCTTTTTATTTCAATTTAAATGTTTCTCCTACTTCAACAGAGTACTGAGAATGAAATGAAATCATATTATTAATACCATCAAGTCTTAAAATTTATAGTTATTACTAGTCTTCTAGAGAATTAAGCTGAAGTCTAGAAATCCTTGTCTTTGTATCTTTCCCTATCTTCCTTCTATCATAGGAGAAAAGAGAATTTTTTAAAAATTAATATGCTTTATTTTTTAAAGCATGTTATATGCTGAATTGTGTCCCTTCGCCCAAAGATATGTAGAACGTCCTGGTACCTATGAATGTGACCCCATTTGAAAATGGGGTCTTTGTACATGATCAAGTTAAGATAAGGGCATTAGGGTAAGCCATAATCCAATAGTGACTGGCGTTCTTTAAAAAGGGTAAATTTGGACACAGACACAGACATGTGCAGAAGTAAGACAATGGGACCATAATTCTGTAATGACAGAGCCTAAGAGGACTGATGTAGCTGTCAGCCAAGGAACGTCAAGGACTGCCAGCCACCTCCACAAGCTGGGAAGAGGCAAGAAAGGACTCTACTCAGAGTCCGTAAGGGATCCTGGCCCTGCCAACACCTTGATTTTGGATTCTAGCCTCCAGAACTGTGAGGCAGTAAATGTTTGTTTGAAGCAACCCAGGTACATGGCTGCGGCAGCCCTAGCAAACTATTACAGAGCAGTTTTAGGTTAGCAGAAAAATCGAGCAGAAAGTTAAGCAATTCCTGTATAATGCCTTGTGCACACTGACACAGACTTTCCCCTATTATTTGCATCTTGCATTAGTGTGGTACAATTGTTACAATTGGTGAGCCAATATGGATATGTTACTATTAACTAAGGCTCAAGGTTTACAATAGGGTGGCTCCTTGTGTTGCATATTCTGTTGTTCTTGTGTGGACATGTTTTCAACTCATTTGGGTAAATACCAAGGAGCGTGATCTCTGGATTGTATAGCAAGAGTATGTTTACTTTGTAAGAAACCACCGAACTGTTTTTCAAAGTGGCTATATCATTTTGCATTTCTCCTAGCAATGAATGAGCATTCCTGTTGCACCACATCCTTGCCAGCATTTGATGCTGTCAGTGTTTTGGATTTTAGCCATTCTAATAGGTGTGTAATTCTGAGAACAAAAACTGTTTCTCTATACTCACACAACATTCACTTCTGACCCCAGAGGTGGGTTTTTTTCCACACAAAAATTCAATTAAATCTTGACACTATCTACCTGGAGTTAACATCAGACCCACCAGTTAAGGGCTCAGTCCCACAAGGCTGCCCCCACTTCAGAAGCCAACTGCAAGTCCCCAAACCACTTGTCTTTCTGACTGACTAGCTATAAATTCATGGGGTTCCTACAATCCCCTCCTCAGGTTCAATAACCTGCTAGAATGGCTTATTTAGTCATTCTAATTTAGAGAAACACTTGGCTTATGTTTACTGGCTTATTATAAAGGATACAACACAGAAATAGCCATAGGGCAAGTTATGGGGGATGGCGGGGAAGGTGTACAGAGCTTCCATGCCCTCTCCAGGCATGGAAGCCTCCCAAGCACCTTGGTACATGCACCAACCTGGCAGGTGATCAAATCTCATTATCAAGAGTTTGTATAGAGCCTAATCTCCAGTCCCTCCCCTACTCCCCTGCAACTTCCCAGAGGTCAGCATACAGGGTTGAAAGTTCTAACCTTCTAATCACTTGGTCTTTCTGGTGACCAGACCCATCCTGAGTCTATCTAGGGGCCCTACCCTTAGTTACCTCATTATAAACCCAGGCATGATCAAAAGGGGATTTTAATAAATAACAAATGACATTCTTATCACTCAAGAATTTCAAGGGTTTTAGAAGGTCTGTGCCAGGAACTGGAGACAAAGACCAAATTTATTTCTTCTTATACCACAATAATAGGATCTCTTGGTTGCTCTAATTTAAAATCTCCAATGACATATGATGTTGACAATCTTTGATGTGCATGTTTGCCATCAATACATCTTCTTTGATGAAGTGTCTGTGCAGATCTTTCACTTATTTTTAAAATTGAGTTGATTGTTTTCTTATAGTTGAGTTTGTATATTCTGGATATTACTTTTTTTTTGAGATAAGTCAGGTTTTTTTGTGGTTTGTTTGTTTTTTCAGACAGAGTCTCACCCTGTCACCCAGGCCGGAGTACAATGGTGCGATCTCAGCTTACTGCAACCTCCGCCTCCTGGATTCAAGTGATTCTTATACCTCAGTCTCCCAAATAGCTATGATTACAGGCATGTACCATGATACCTGGATAATTTCTGTATTTTTAGTAGAGACGGGGTTTCGCCATGTTTGCCAGGCTGGCCCCGAGGTCCTGGCCTCAAGTGATCTGCCTTCCTTAGCCTCCCAAAGTGCTGGGATTACAGGAGTGAGCCACAGATGTGTTTTGAAATTTTTTAGTCTGTAGCATGTCTTCATTTGCTTAATAGTGTCTTTTGCAGCACAGGGTTTTTAATTTAATGAAGCACAACTTACCATTTTTTTCCTTTTATTGATTGTGCTTTTTGTCCTAAAAAGCCATTGCCAAACCCCAAAACCAACTACATTTTCTCCTATGCTATCTTCTAGAAGCTTTATAATTTTGTGCTTTACATTTGGATCTAAGATCCATTTTTCGTTAATTTTTATGAAGCATGTGAGGCCTATGTCTAGATTCATTGATTTGCAAGTAGAGGTCCAGTTGTTCCTAGCCTTTCTCCACTGTACTGCCTTTGCTCGTTTGTCAAAGTTTAGTTGACTATATGTGTGTGGGTCTATTTCTGAGCTCTCTAGTCTGTTTCACTGCTAGATTTGTTCCATTGATCTGTTTGTCTATTCTTTTGCCAATACCACACTGTCTTGATCACTGTAGCTTTATAGTAAGTCTGGAAGCCAGGGAGTATATATCCTCTGACTTTGTTCTTCTTCCTCAATATCGTGTCAGCTGACATGGATCTTTTGCCCTTCTATACAAACTTTAGAATCAGTTTGTTTACATCCACCAACTAAATTGCTGAGATTTTGATTGGGATTACACTGAATCTATAGATCAAGTTAGGAAAAACTGACATCTTGACAACATTGAGTCTCCCTACACATGTACATGAAATCTCTCTTCATTTGCTTAATTATTTGATTTCCTTCATCAGATCTTTGTAGTTACCCTCATTTAAGTCTTTGCAAATTTTGTTAGATTTATACCTAAGTATTCCTCTCTTTTTTTGGTGCTAAGGGAAGAGGATTTTTATAAGAAAATAAAATTAGAAAGCTTAGCAATTACAGAGATGTAAAGTAAAAGAAGAACAATTAAGCTGTATAATTCAAGGCATAATTCCAAATGCAAAACAGCAAAAGAACAGAATACAGTTTGCTAAAAAGGCATAAAGAAAACCCCCAAAGGCTTCCTTAGTGAAACAAACATGTGGAAAACAAGCTTGAGATTCAGAAGTAGAGCTCAAGGACACAGTTCAGGAATAGAATTGACTTTCTAGAGAGTAGAGCATGCCAGGCTGTAGGAGCCCATTTCACACACCTGGCACCACATCCCAGAATGGTCCCAGGCAAGTCCAGGGGAGGGAGGGAAGGGAAAGGTACAAGCAGGGTCCAACAAACCTCCAGGTCTCTTCAGAATGGGTCAGAAAACCATGTTGAGGATCTGAGACATGACCTGTTCTGAGAAAGCTTAGAATCTCAGACAGATAATAAGGAAATGCCAATTTCTGACCAAAATTGTGCATCTCATCTCACACACGAGGACGACCAAGATGAAAGAGCTATCATGGGCCATATGTTGTTGACCAAGTTACAACTTGTATGAAAACTTATATAGAAGAAGAAATTGTCTTTGTTAACAAGACGCTTGGTGGTAGAGGTTGGCCTCTAAGACCAGAAGTTTCAGAAAACTAGCAAACACATGAGAGAGTTAAACTGCTCTTTGGAGAAATAAAGATAGATTTTGCCGTGGGGGCATGCTGAGAATAGAGGGGAGGAGAGAAAGAGGAAGAAAAAAACAGGATGACTGAGCAGTATGGCATGGTACCAGAAGGAGTGGGCTATGGTGGGAAATGCCCGATTTCATGATGTTTGTGACCATTTCAAGGTCTTTTGGGTGCCATCACATACACTGAACCTTTCTTCATCTTCCTTATCAGTTGCCCAAAGGCTTGGTGTGAAATAAAGATTTTGGGTGAAAATCAAGGAAAGAGAGGTGAATTCCACATCTGGGTCAGCACAGAGGAGAGAAAGAAAGAACTCACAGGAAATAAAACATGATTGATCTCAAAAGGGTCTTGCAGCAACTCAAAGCCAGGTGTGACCATGAGAATATATATTTCAGAGAAGACTCAGACATCTTGGGTCAAACGTCAGCTATGAGGATCAAGTACTCAACTAGGTCACATAAGAAACCAAACCCAAGTCTCTCTTTTTAAAAATAATGACAACTAATGTTAAATGAGTGTTTATTAGGCTTTGTGTCAAACAATTTACAAACATTATCTTCCTTTGACTTTATAACTGTAGGAGGTTGGGATTCTTATCACTATCTTTATTTGAAAATAACAAAATTGAGACTGAGAGCAGGTAATAACTTGCCCAAGTGCACTCTGTAAGTGACCAAGCCACAATTTGAGCCCAGGCTGTCTGACTCCAAAGCTCCACACTCACCTATGATCATTTACAGCCTCTTTTTTGCGTCAGCTGCCAAGAATGACTCAAAACCAATTAAGAGGTCATGTGATTCATGAAAACTCTAAAATTCTTGCTGAGGTCACCAACCATTTCCCCATTATGAAATCCAATGGGCTGACTTCAGGGTAACAAAAGAAGCAGGATCCAGTTTCTTCTTCTTCTTTTTTTTTTTTTTAAGATAATAGTTAATATTAATCATGCAAAAAGCACATGCCAGATGCTTCTTCCCCTCCTTGGACTTCATTTTTCTCTTTAGCACTTATTGCCACTTGACATTGTGTATTTAACTTGCTTATTTGTCTATTGCATCTTCCCCAAGTAGCTGCTCCCTACAGCAGAGATTTTTGTTCTGTTTTACTTACTGCTTACACTTGTAGCAGTGTCTGGGAAATGATAGCTGCCTGATAAATATTTGTTGAATGAGCCTTAATATTTAACAAAAACAGTACAGTAATTTGGAGATGTGTTAGGGGTTCTTTAAGAAGTTAAACCAGCATCTGTCCTATGACCCAGCAATTCCACTCCTAAGTCTTTACCTAAAAGAAATGAAAATGTGTCCAATAAAAGTCCTGTGAAAGTGTTCATATTATCCTCATCCCTAGTAGCTGTTAACCAAAATGTGACTGAGTCAGGGCTCGGCTGATTAGAGGTTTATTTAGCCAAAGTTGAAGACATGCCTGGGGACACAGCATCTGTGACATGCTTTTTCCCAAAGGGGGTTTTGGATATTTGGTATTTAAAGGGGAACGAGCAAGCAAGAGAAGAAAAAAAGGAGTGAGGTAGGCAACGAGGCAGATGGTTACTTTCTTGTGACGCTCTGATGAGCCTCAGTAAATCTACATTTTACATGTGAAAAGAGGAAGTAGAGGGAAAAGTCAATTATGCATCCTCCACACTGAGTAAATCTATGTTTTTTGGTAAGATAAAGTAAACAAGTGAAGAGAGGGACTAGAGGAAATGAGAGTATAACACGGGTTGTGAATTACAGCTATCTGTTTGGGAACAAAGGGAAGACAGTACTGGTGACTCAGTTCCCAAGCTTAACTTTCCCTTTGGCATAGTTTCTATTTTTCTTTCACATAGCCAAAAACTGGGAAAACCCAAATGTCTATCAACAGGAGAATGGGTAAATAATGCCAGTATATTCCTTAAATGGAATAGAACTCAGCAATAAAAGAACAAACTACTGATACAAAAAGCAGTATGTATGAATCTCAAAAGCTTATGTTGTGTGAAGTAAGCCAGACACAAAGATGTACGTACTATATTATTACATTTTATGTGACTTCAAAGAACAGCAAAAGCTAAACTATGGTGACAGAAACCAGAGCAGTGGTCACACAGGGTGCTTTGACATTGACTGGCAGGGCTGTGGGGAGCTTCCTGGGGTTAGGGAGGTGCTCTTTAATCTTGTTTTGGGGAAGCAGTTACAGAAGTGTAAACAATGCTGAAACTTATCAAATGGGCCACTCAAGACATGTGCATCTTATTATATATCAATTATAGCTCATTTAAAAAAAAAATCTGTTTTCTAAATATTAGCCAGATAGAGTTGGAGAAGTATTTCTTTTCTCTTGGGTAGCTCTAATAAAATAGATCCTATTTTCTTTTCTTTTCTTTTTTTTTTTTTGAGACAGAGTCTCACTCTGTCAGCCAGGGGTGCAATCTCGGCTCACTGCAACCTCTGGTGCCCGGGTTCAAGCAATTCTCCTGCCTCAACCTGCTGAGTAGCTGGGATTACAGGTGCCTGCCACTGCACCCAGCTAATTTTTGTTTTCTTAGTAGAGACAGGGTTTCACCATCTTGGCCAGGCTGATCTTGAACTCCTGACCTCGACCTGCCTTGGCCTCCCAAAGTGCTGGGATTACAGGCATGAGCCACCGCCCCCGGCCTAGAATCCTATTTTCTAGCTAGGAGACGTCATAGCCTCTGTCTCCTCATATGTCATATGAGGAATATCTTGCTTACCAAATGGAATTTTTGTCAGGATTAAGTAAGGTAAGGTATATAATATGCTCAGTTTCTTAGTATCTAGCACAAAATAAGTGTCCCATAAATGTTAATTATCTATCTTGGTATTAAAAATAAAATACAAGGCACCAGACTGATTGCTCTGCTCCAACTAATTCAAGGTTTTGGCCATCTTTTATGCCCACTGGCAATTTTCTAAGCGTGTTCTTTAAATATTGAAAAATTCAGTCTATAAGACCACAAGTGCTTTTGACCTTGAAGCAAAGCAAAACTAGGTCGAATGGAATCAATTTAGATAATGGCAAAGTTAAAAGTCAGTTCTGAAATCTGTTCCCTAAACTTCAGATCTATCCTTTTATTTTTAAAGCAGTGAATTATAGGAGTTATTCACTGACAAAACCTTTTAAAAATTGTCATTTTGATTCCCAAAGTAAATGCCTAGTAAAGGTTATGAATTTGTTGGGTGCTGTCATTTCATTATTGTACAGGACAAGCATAATTATTGGTTGATTTTGCATTATTGACCTGTATAATGATTTCTGTCTCTCTCTGTCATCACAGCTGAGTTTGTTCCAGGGATTCCACATGGTTGTGTTAGATCTTTGTTGCGGCTCCCTCAATTCATTTCCCCAAGGGACAGCATAACACAGCCAGGTTAGCAGATGCCAGCTCTAAGTCAGGTGCAGTGGCTCACGCCTATAATCCCAGCACTTTTGGAGGTCAAGAGATTGAGACCATCCTGGCCAACACGGTGAAACTCCATCTCTCCTAAAAATATAAAAATTAGCTGGGAACTGGTGGTGCGCATCTGTAGTCCCAGCTACTTGGAGGCTGAGGCAGGAGAATCACTTGAACCCAGGAGGCGGAGGTTGCAATGAGCTGAGATCCTGCCACTGCACTCCAGCCTGGTGACAGAATGTGACTCCATCTCGAAAAAAAAGAAAAAAGAGAGAGAAAGAGAGAAGAGTCCCAGACCGACACAGCTCCATCCTCCAAGTCTCTGTCCAGGAAAGCACTGCCTTAATATGGAGAATAGTATCTGGACAGCACAATATCTCCTTCACGGTCTTTCCACCATGATTAGGCTTGATCAGAGGGTAGCCAGGTTTGGAACAGATTATGGAACCAGGAAGAAGCAGCAAATGCTAGCCTCCACCCCTTCCCTAGTTCTAACTACTGGTGGCCTCTTCCAGTTACATTCCCAGGAAACTCTGCCAACCAAATTCCCAAGATTTGCCTTCTACCTACATGTTTTCTTTGTTACCTGGCACATGCAATGTTCTCGGAATTAATAAGTAGAAACGTGAGACCTTCCTTCCCCTCCATCTCAGAAATGCCATGTGCTCTGTTTATGGATTAAGGTGAATATTACGGAGCTTCTCTGGCCTTGGGTGAGTTTTTCTTTCTAGGCCTTAATTTCCTTTTCTATAAAATGGGGGTGATTATACTTACCTCATAGGGTTGTCCTAAGAATTAAATGAAGAAACAAATCTAGTTCTTAGCACATTGCCTTCAGAGTGACTGCTCAACAAATGGTAGCTATTGTTGTGTCATAATTATTTTTACAATAACATGTCCCATGTTTTATAATAACTTGCTCCCTCTTAGTGATAGTCCCCTGTTAATATCCTCTCCAAGCTTTGCTATTATGTAGGATGCCTCAGTCATGTTGGTTCCCAGGAGGTTGTCTCTAGCCACTCCCAAGTCCCCCTCCCACAGAATTCTACCTTTTCTTAGAGCTCATCACCTTTCAAAGGAGATGGAAAAAGGGGATCTAATAATGTACGGTACATAGAGAACACTTCCGAAAGCCTAAAACATCCTCCTTTCTTCCTATGACTCAATTTCCTCATATAATTAGCAAATGGAGAACCAATTATGACCTATCTGGTGGGCAGAGACTCAGGAACTAATAGGTTAACATTAGTAAAATCATTTGAAGTCACCTGACAAAAAAGTTCCAAGATGGTACATGCAAGGCATTTCATGGTTTCCTACTCCTGCAAATGAGTTAATTATTCCTTAAGCAGCATGAGAGACATGGAATGACAATCTCACAGAGCTGGAAGGGTCCATGGAGAATATCTAGTTTGCAAAGTGTTGAGGAAATATAATTAAAAGAAACAAAATCTCCCAACTCAGAAATCCTCTCTACGAAGGTAGTAGAAACAGAAAACAGTTTTATTATTGAATAAGCATTAAACCAGAATGTGATACACATCACAATCTGTTACAAGGTTGCAAAGACAAAGAAATCTCACCCCATTATACAGCCAAGCAGGTCTGGCTCACACATATAAGCTTTCAAGGTAAACTATAACTAGTCTTCAAGTAAGAGGGCTTGGCAGCATTTTTCATCACACAGTTCCTTCTAACTTTATTACGGTAATGGGGAGTTCACCTGTGTTAACTTTATCCGGAGAAACAAACTTCTCATATCTTTATAACAGAAAGTAAGGCCAGGTGCAATGGCTCACACCTGTAATCCCAGCACTTTGGGAGGCCGAGGCAGCTGGATGGCTTGAGCCCAGGAGTTCAAGACTAACCTGGGCACCACAGTGAGACCCAATTTCTATAAAAAATACAAAAATTAGTTGGATGTGGTGGCTCACATCTGTTGTCCCAGCTACTCAAGAGGCTGAGGTAGAAGGATTGCTTGAGCCCAGGAGGTTGAGGCTGCAATGAGCCGTGATCGTGCCACTGCACTCCAGCCTGGGCAACAGAGCAAGACTATGTCTCAAAAAAAACAAAAAAAAACCGGAAGGTAGTTTTGCAAATTGGAGCAAGTTGCCCAGCAGAATGAGGCTTTTACCCTCCCAAGTAGGTTCTTACTCTCTCATAGGAACTGGGAGATAGGGATGATATCTCCCTTGATATTGCATTTCAGAGATAGCTCCCAGGTCTTTGAGGAAATATTTCTGAACTGTGAGACAGACCAGAGGCTTATTAAGCCATTGTAAAGAATGACTTACATTTGAAAAAGACAGAAAAAAAAATTGAAAGAAAAGAGAGAATGAAGAAGTCTCTTCCTTTAGTTTCAACAGGAAAATAAGCCTCTAATTTTTAGTTTCTGTTTGCCCTTACACCACCCTGACTCAAGTCCTAGGAAGGCACTCAAGTTGGGGTTATGAAACTGAAACAGGACCTAGTTTGTTGTTATTTTTGCTTTTTAACGTATAAGCATGTTTTTAGAGAGAGGTCCACAGCTTTCATAGATTCTCAAAGACTGAGTGACTCAATCCTCTTATTTTAGACATGAAGACATCAAGGCCTTATTAAATAAAATTTATAGGCAGCCATTGGTTTAGATTGAGCTCCTGCACTAAGCCCAAGAGACCAAACCAAAATGGAGTCACTCATGCTACAATTCCATGTCACCAACCCAAAACTAAGTTGTTTACATGACCTTCTGAAAAATCAGGAGAGTGAGAGAGAATTAGCCAAATCTCCAAACAAGCTAGTTTTAGCTGGCACGATAAGGGCGTCCCCTCTGCTTTAGTCTTTACAAGGAAAGTATCTTTGAAACAATCAATCCACTTTTTGTTTTGTTTCTGCTTTCTCAGCCCTTTCTTGTCTGAAAAACCAACCTTCTTTGCTCAGCTCGTTGGAGTATCAATTCTGTTATAGAATCAGGTGTTGCCCAATTCTAGAATCATAAGTAAAACCAATTAAGATCTTTAAATTTGCTGTAATTTTGTCTTTTGACTGAAGAGAAAAAACGTGGCTTTTCCAAACTATTTTAAATGTGGTTACATAGAAAGAGATCTACTGTTTGTTAATAGGAGTCGTGGGACAGCTGCTTTCTTGCTGTCCTGCATCTTTTCAGCATCTTCAGGCCGGCTCTCCCAGAATCTAGTGGGTTTACCTAGAATTTCCAAAACCTTCCTGCTACCTATACACTACACTCTGCCATGGAGAAAGGGTTGCCAGATTTAGCAAAAAACAAGACAACCAATAACAAAAGACAAAAAAATCCCAAACAAGATGCCTAGTCAAGTTTAAACGACAAATAATAATAACAAAAAGCAAATAATAATTTCTTCTTAAGCATGTGTACCCTTTCCCTATAGTATACAAGCCTTGGAACTGGAGGTGTAACAGTGTGGCATGGGGACCCACCATCTCATCTTGCTGCTGAGAATTCTATTCATAAGTCCCTGTTAAATGCTTCTTTAGGAGAAATTGGAATTGTCAGCCTCTTTCTTTGGTCTCTCTGCTTCCTCAGCATTTAGGAGTATGTTTGCCTAGACCTGCTCACTACAGAACAACCAGGCAGTACTCTCTGGAGATAACAAGGACAGGCAGATGGTAGGCCTGACCTGTAGCACATGTAAGTACTGTTTTTGTGTAATTGCTTACTAAAGGTTGGGTCTTCTGGGAGCAGAGACCCAGAGCTCCAAGCTGGCCTAAGAGTCAGGGAGGCCCCTAAGGGAAGCACTTAAATCTATGACCCAAGGGTTAAGTAGTTGTTTTCTAGGTAAAAGGAGTGAGGGAAATGTCTAACCTGAAACTTGGGGGTTAAAATACAGTACCTCCTAAAGGCAGTAAGAGGGGCTGTGGGATTCCCTTTTTTTTTAAAATTTTTATTTATTTATTTACTTATTTTTTGCTTCACCTTGGCTTACGTCTTTTTTTATTATTATTATTTATTTATTTTACTTTATTTTTGTTTTTATTTATTTTTTATTTTTTATTTTTGAGATGGAGTCTCACTCTTGTCACCCAGGCTGGAGTGCAATGGCGTGATCTCGGCTCACTGCAACCTCCACCTTCCGGATTCGGGTGATTCTCCTGCCTCAGCCTCC
>NW_012113808.1:1506465-1508095 GCF_000951035.1 Colobus angolensis palliatus
AGTCAGAAGCTGGCAGAGGTTATCCAGTATGCAAGACCTGATTAGGCCCCTATGACACCTTGCAGAGAATTAGAAAAGAATGCCCTTTCCAAAAGGGAAAAACTGGCATTACTAAATTGTTTGTTATTCAATAATAATAATCAAAATGAAACTAATCTGTATAGATTTTGCAAATTAAGTTATTGAAGGTAAAATGACACAAAATGGACATTTTAATCACAATAATTAGAATCTCAAAGTCACCAGACTATAAAATACTTACATATTTTGCTTTCATGACAACAATGTGAAGATAGTTTCATTGCTTACTTGCCCCAATACCCTGTTTTCTACAAATGTCATTGTTAGACTTGACTGCCTTTCTTATGCCATTATAGGCCTTCAGTCTTTTTCAATACATTTGAATTCTGAGAAACTATATTGGCAAACTTAAATAAGTCCTGAGAAGTACAGAAGTATGTAGAGAAGTGTCTGATAAAGCCATTGCTGCAAATGTATTAAAATACTTCCACAGAGGACATACTAGACTTTAGAAAGTAACTTGAGGCTTTTAGCTCCTTGTATGTTAATATCCCATCAATTTCACATTGCTTATATATGTACAATATACTTGTTTTGTAAATTTGCACATAGTAGAGTGCCACACGTGCATTATGATTCTCAAGCACTTGGCATCTAGATGACTGGTAGGTCACCATGCTCAGTATCATAAACCTGTCTTTGGAAGGCGACACTGTTGTAACAAAATAAAAAGAAATTTACTTTCAAACTAATTTGGGATCATACTTGGGCTGATCATGGGATGTGAAGATTAAATGAGTTTTCCTTGTCTTTTAAAAGTATTTTCTACATTGGAGAAGTTAGCTTCAATGTAAGAGACTTTGCAATTTGCTTTGTGTCCCTAATACATATCTTATAAATATTGTCTCTTCATTTTTCTTCAAAACACTTCTGAATCCCATTGATGTTTTCAAGAGCGTTATGTACATTGAATCTTGGTTCCTGTAACTCTTTGTTAATAATATTAATTTTACTTAATATACTATAACAAATGTATTCACTCATGTTATTCTTAATATGCAATAAAGATGTAAGTTGTAGATTTTAGCCAAAAGTATACCTTCAAAATGTATTTGCTCAGCAAATAAATTTTAGTTATGTATGTATATGTATGCGTGTTTGAGCATAAATAAGAGGTATAACTTTGGCTAAAATCTAGAACTTGTATCTTTATTGCATATTAAGAACCTCTAAAGCAAAATTGCTGACAGCAATGGAATTTTCATGACATGAAGGCACTAATTTGACTTTCCCAATGTGTATTCAATATTTTAAATTTATGTTTGGTAAATGTGTTTTCAACACATTTTTCACTGAGGTTGAAAACAGTGGTATAATTTTGGGATAGCACAAAAAGTGTCAGTGGTATCAAAATATTTGTTTTCCTGCACTGTTTCCTACAAAGTTTAAAGAGGGCACAGAAGCTGATGTGAGGTGTCAGGGTTCGAATAGAGTGAAGAGGGTGTCCCTCTGTCAGGGCAGCCTGGCATGGGGCCTCTGAGATGGTTGTCCCCACGGGGTGGAATTGGGAGCAGCAGCCCAGTGCCAGGAGTCAGAGTGCCTGCTGAGG
>NW_012113808.1:1509035-1513361 GCF_000951035.1 Colobus angolensis palliatus
TGAACCTGAGAGATGGAGGTTGCGGTGAGTTGAGATCACACCATTGCACTCCAGCCTGGGTGACAAGAGCGAAACTCCATCTCAAAAAACAAACAAACAAAAAAAATTGTAACAGATTATAACCCATTAAAAAAACAGGAAAACATAATTCCATATAAAGAGAAATTAATAAATGAGAAGTTGGGTTAGGAATTGGATATTTACGTAGTGTTAAAGTACCACCCCACAAAATATTTCTGAATTTTCTAAGGGAAAATAACTGTAACTGCAGTAGAGAAGACCCACTCACGCTACCTTAATCAAACGATCAAATTACACACCTGTAGTCACAGCTACTTGGGGGCTGAGGTGGTGCACACCTGTAGTCACAGCTACTTGGGGGCTGAGGCAGGACAATCGCTTGAGCCAGGAGTTTGAGATTGTATTGTGGTATGATCGCACCTGTGACCAGCCACTGCACTGGGCAACAGAGCAAGACCTTGTCTTCGGGGAAATTTAAAAATAACACATTTTTAAGGTGGAAAAGAAATGTCACAGAAAACAAATTACATCATCAGTACTGGGACAAATTCAAATCCTACATCACCTCTGACAAGGCACTGAGAACACAGCATCACTTCTGTGCTATTCCTCCCAAAGACGAAGAACCTGGGTCTAATCATGAGGCAGATAAATCCAAAGCAAGAACATTCTAGAACATAAGTGTCCTGTGATCTTCATAAGTGCCAAGGTTATGAGGGTCAGGGAACAACTGAGGAAGTGTTCCAGACTGAAGGAGACTAAGAGATCAACAACTACATGCCTCACATGATCAGTTATCAAGCAATCAACAGAATATGTGTGGGGCTGTGGATTAAACACTAGTAACACATCCATGTAAACATCCAGGTTTCGATGTTTGTGCTGTGATTATGTGGGAGAATATCCCCATTTGTAGGAGATACACACAAAAGTCTTTGGGGGTGATGGAGCATCCAGGTTATCAATGAACTCTCAAATGGTTCAGGGAAAATAAGGTTCTTCATTGTCTGAGTTTTGACTGTTTAAAAATAGAAAAGCTGCTGGACAAGGTGGCTCACACCTGTAATCCAAGCACTTTGGAAGGCAGAGGTGGGAGGCTTACTTGAGGGCAGGAGTTCGAGGCCAGCCAGGCCAACATGGTGAAACCCTGTCTTCACTAAAACTACAAAAATTAGCTGGGCGTGGTGGCTCGTGCCTGTAATCCCAGCTACTTGGGAGGCTGAGGCATGAGAATTGCTTGAACCCAGGAGGCAGAGGTTGCAGTGAGCCAAGATCACGCCACTGTACTCCAGCATGGGTGACAAAGTGAGACTTTGTCTTGAAATAATAATAATAATAATAATGTACAAGGGAAGGAGTATAGAATGTCCCAGAATATTTTTAAGTACCTTCATTTACTCTACTGTGTTTTCCATGCATATTTGCAGCTTAGCTGTATTCCTGGCTCAAATCATTTTTTACCAGATTCAGTCTTCATAGGTGTTTTGTAGCATTTTAACTTAGAATGTAAAATTTTAAAGTAATACATATGTCATAAGTATGTAATTTATATAGCAATAAAATTTCCATATCATTGAAAGTAATTGCCATAATATAATTAGCAGACCATTTTGTAGTAATTACTCACAGGTCTGTGTAATACTTTGTGGCTTATTAATGATAAATGAATATTAGCTATTAAAACTGTATTTGAGCTCTTTTTTATTCCACATATAAGTTAGATCATGCAATATTTTTCTTTCTGTATCTGGCTTATTTCACTTAGCATAATGTCCTCCAGGTCCATCCATGTTGTGGCAAATGGCAGGATTTCCTTCTTTTTTTAAGGCTGAATAATATTCCACTGTGTGTGTATGTGTGTGTGTGTATATATACATACATACACACACACATATATATACACATACACATATATACAATATGTATATCACATTTTCTTTACCCATTTGTCCATAGATGGGCATTTAGGTTGTGTCCATGTCTTGGCTATTGTGAATAATGTTGCAATGAACACAGGAGTGCAATTATCTTTACGAGGTGGTGATTTCATCTTTTTGGGGTTTAGACACAGAAGAGGGATTGCTGGATCTTATGGTGGTTCTATCTTTAATTTCTTTAGGAACCTCCATACTGTTTTCCATAATGATTGTACCAATCTACATTTCCACCAACAGTGTACTGGGGTTCCCTTTTCTCCACGCCCTTACCAACATGTATTATCTCTTGTCTTTTTGATAATAGCCATCCTTACAGGTGTGAGAGGATATCTCATACTGGTTTTAATTTACATTTCCATTATGATTAGTGATGTAGTGTACATTTTCATATACCTGTTGGCTATTTTTGTGTCTCTTTTAGAGAAATGTCTGTTTAGATCCTTTGCCCATTTTTTAATTGGGCTTTCTTGTTTTCCTACTACTGAGTTGTAAGAGTTATTTTAATAAATTTTGGTTATTAACCCTTTATTAGATATGTGATTTGCAATTATGTTTTCCCAGTCTATCGGTTGCCTTTTCATTTTGTTGATTATTTCCTTTTTTGTGCAGAAGCTTTTCAGTTTGATGTAGTCCATTTATTTATATTAGCTTTTGTAGCCTAAGCTTTTGGTGTGATACCCCAAAAATTATTGCCAAGGCCAATGTCAAGAAGCTTTTTCTCTATATTTCCCTGTATAAGTTTCATGATTTTAGGTCTTACATTTAGGACTTTTTTCCATTTTGAGTTGATATTTGTGTATGGTGTAAAATAAGGTTCCAATTTCATTCTTTTGCATGTGGAAATCCAGTTTTCCCAGTACCATTTATTGAAGTGACTATCTGTTCCCTATTGTGTCCTTTGGTGTCTTTGTCAAAAATTAGTGGACCGTGTATGTTTGGATTTATTTCTGGGCTTTCTACTCTGTTCCATTGGTCTACGTTTCTGTATACACCAGTACCATACTGTTCTGATTACTATAGCTTTATAATATACTGTAATTTTAAATCAGAAAGTGTGATGCCTCTAACTTTGTTTTTCTTTCTCAGTATTGCTTTGGCTATTCAGGGTTTTTTGTAGTTTAATATGAATTTTAGGATTCTGTGTTTTATTTCTGTGAAGAATGCAATTGGAATTTTGATAGAGATTGCATGAAATCTGTATATAGATTTGGGTAAATGGGCACTTCAGCAATGTTAATTCTTTCCATCCATGAAGATGAGATATATTTCCATTTGTTTGTGTCTTCTTCAATTTCTTTCATCAATTTTTATAGTTGTTAGTGTACAAAGTTTTCACCTTCTTGGTTAAATTTATTCCTAGGTTTTTTATGCTATTTTAAATTTGAAATTTTTTATTGATTTCTTTTTCAGCTAGGTTGTTCTTTGTATATAGAAATGATACTGATTTTAGTATATTGATTTTGTATTCTACAACTTCACTAAATTCATTTATTAGTTCTAATAGGTTTCCTGTAGAGTCTTTGGTTTTTTCTGCATATAGAATCATGCCATCTTCAAGTGGAGGTAATTCTACTTCCTTTTAAACTTAGAATGGCTTTCATTTATTTTCTTTGTCTGATTGCTGTCACCAGCACTTCAAGTACTATACTGAATAGAAGTGGTGAGAGTGGGCATCCCTGCCTCATTCCAGATCTTAGTGGAAAAGTTTTGGTTGTTTCCCCTTGATTATGATGTTAGCTGAGGGTTTTTCATAAACAGTCCTTACCATGTTGAGAAACTTTCCTTTTATACCTAAATTGTTAAGTGTTTTTAATTAAGCAAGAATCCTGAACTTTGTCAAATGTTTTTTTCTGCATCAGTTGAGATGAGTATGTGGTTTTTATCTTTCATTCTATGAATGTGATATACCACAATGGTGTTTTATTTTTAATTTTAAGATATCATCAGTACATGAATCAGAAAAGCAGTTCTTTGTCTGGAAGCAGCTTATTTTAGAAATTGTTTGGGCAAAAAGGTCTTTCATTTATCCAACTCGACTTTAGTTCACAATCAAAGCAAAACACCACACAGGCACCTCCCACCTAGCATTAGTTAATGCATTCTTGAAAGTCAAAAGCAACAAAATAATAGTCTTTCCTCCATTATTTTAAAAGGGCAAATTTATCACACAGAGTATGTCAATAGAGGCCGGGCGCGGTGGCTCAAGCCTGTAATCCCAGCACTTTGGGAGGCTGAGACGGGTGGGCTGAGATGGGTGGATCACGAGGTCAGGAGATCGAGACCATCTTGGCTAACACAGTGAAACCCCGTCCCTACTAAAAAATACAAAAAACTAGCCGGGCGAGGTGGCGGGCGCCTGTGGTCCCAG
>NW_012113808.1:1513466-1517593 GCF_000951035.1 Colobus angolensis palliatus
ACTTATAAGACAAACAAAAACAACAAAATGCCTATATGTTAGTAACAAACTCTAAAGGAATATAAAATATTTAAAACATTGCTTCTCGATCACAAAACAATTAATACACTGTTAACCAACATTTGCTCTGTATTCAACAGCAGGTGAGGTTTGCATGCATCGTTATATTAGCAGTACCGCATAGCAAATAACATATAGCAATAAATGGTTTTCCCAGGGAAAATGCAAATGAAGATTACAATAAATTAAGAGTATTACCTGTAATGTTACCTGCCAAGTAAGGTAGACACCTGGAACTGACAAACCTTGAGAAGCTACTGCTGCAGATGTCCCTGGATCCTGGCAAATCTTCAAAGGAGTTGGTGACACATCAGGATGAAAAAATTCCCCAGGGGATCTCGTTTACACTGAGAGCTTATGGGCAGACATTTCATTGTAGGGTATTATCAAGGCATGAGGCCATTCTTAAAAGCAAGACTTTCCATCCTATGGCTTCATATCAAGAATAGGGATAGCATTGCTTACACTATCTTAAACCAGTGATGTCCAGGGGACGATATAATGCTCTTCCAGGTCTTCACTTTAATCTTCCTCAAACTCAGTGATCAATAATCCCTCAGTATATATTTTTTAAAGAACTCTTTGACATCTTTTCACTACCTCTTCCAAAGTGTCTGCTTTTGCAGGCATCACAGTTTTCCTGGGCATCCACCACCCCCAAGGGTCTTTGAAATCAGCCACAAATTGCAGGGCTAATTTCTTTCATAATCCCATGTTGTTTGTAGAAAGACTCTTCGCTATGGTTTCTCAATGATAGTGGAGGTTTCATCTGCAATCTGGGCCAGGACTGGGAATTAATTTTCATATAAACATCAGCTGAAAGTTTTGTATTGAGAAATATGTACATTCTATAAAAGTTGGGCTTAAAAAAATACAACAGTCTACTATGAACCCCATATTACTGTGGAAAGAAGCACTTTATCTTTGCCTTTCAGAAAATTGTTATAACACACTGACTGAATTTTTAAAAAGAAGGCAGTTTTATGCTACCTACCCAAGAAAAATGCCATAATAAGCAATAAATTGCCCATCATTGGAGTCAACAAATTAGTAATTTTTAAAAATTTTCAAAATAACAAAGATATCTGTCATACTAAGGTTATCTTCTTAGTTGCAGGGCCTTGTGCAGTACACGATATGAACAATTTTACATGGCAGCCAGTGATCAGATTCGTACATCGATTCTTGGCATTCCATTAAAAGACCACCTTGCACACGGTAGGTGCTCAATAAGATGCTGACAGTCTGGCAGGATGGTGACTTCAAAGCCCACTTCCCTATTTCAGGCATCTTCCTAGCCCACTTCAATAATTCATTGGAATGTGCTATGGTCCCAATGTGTCCCCAAAATTTGTGTGATGGAGATGTATTTCCCAATTTAACAGTGTTCAGAGGTGTGGCCTTTTGGGGGGGTGTTTACAACATAAAGGCAGAGCCTTTATGCTCCTCTTGTGCACTTCTGCCATGCAAGGACCCAGTGTTTCTCTCCTCTGGAGGATTTAGCTGTCAAGACGCCATTTTGGGAGGAGGTACCAAGTCCTCACCAAACACTGAACCTCCCAGTGCCTTGATCTCAAATTTCCCAGCTGCCAGAACTGTGAGAAATACATTTCTGTTCTTTATAATTTATTCAGTCTCAGGTACTGTGTTATATAGCATGCTTAAATTTTTTTATAATCAGAAAATCCTGCAGAAATCTAAATCCATTTTCTCCTTCTTTCCCACAGAAAAAGTCCCATACAACATTCTTCTTCTCTCCATCAGGAAGTAGATTATGTCGAATTCTAAAACTCTGCTGGCTTTTGATCACTATAACTCTTTGTTTTTCTCCCTACCTTAAGCCGTCTGGATGGCAAAGAGTTCTCTAACACTCATCCTGCTATCATGTGCTATGATTCCACTTTCTCCTCCCCAAACAGTCAAGTTACCTGTTTCCCCTAAAGGGTGGTTTCGCAGTTTTGTTTGTTAACCTGGAAGGAGCCCTCAAACACTTACTTTGATTTGTGGAGCACTAATGACTACAAGAATTATGTGATTAGACTGATTTTAAGTGAAATACATTTTTGAAGTTTTGGTTCGTTGAGTCTGGGATGAGAAGTTTGGGCCCTAGAGTTGTAGCTTCCAGACACTGATGGAACTGAATTCTAGATCGGGGACCAGGAACAACTGGTTTCTGTCTTCTCTAATCATCATGAAGAAATTTCTTTTTTTAAAAAATCATATTTAATTTTCATGTCACTCTTTTAAATGTTTATCTTTTACATACCATTTATAATGCACACAATAATTTAGTACAATCATGTAAGTAAGCAATTTATAAATAAATATTAAATAAATATACATTTATATATATATATACACTTACATTGGTGGTATGTTCTCAATAAAAATTGTTTTTTGGAAAGAGAGTTACATAATAAAAAATGTTTGGAGATCACTACAATATGGACCCCAAGTCTCGTTTCCCTCCATCCACAATGTGAGTTGTTAGCATGCCTTTACCACCATATCCGCTCCCTGAAATATGCCCTCTACAGCATTTGGCTGCCATTCCCATCTGAGGCAGTCACTGCAGGCTGTGCTGAGATTACCTTGAGGAAAGGGGTGGACCAGGTGACTTTGCTATCTCACCTCTGCCTCCATCAGCAGTTCCACATATTGAAAGGCCAGTGTCGCCCAGTGTTTGCAAACACAGGCACTGGAATCAGAATGGGCAGAGATTCCAGCTGCCCTCCTAATAGCTCCAGGCCCTTGGGAGAGTTGTGTGACTTCTCACCAAGGCTTAGTGCTCGTCCATAACACGAAGATGAAAATAATGCATCCCCAGTGGGCTGTCCTAAGGACGATGAGATAATGCCAGTGGGAGCTCAGCAGCTTTCATTAAGCAGAGTTGTTCTTAACGGTAGCGATTGAGATTACAGCTATTATTCCTCATAATAATGGAACCCATGGCTTGAGATGACTCTAAAGCAGTCTCTTTGCCTGGATACTCAAGATTAACCTGCTTTAAAATGATTCTGCTCTGCTGTGAAGAAAGATTCAGCCAGCTGCCAGTGGATTTCTTTGGAACCCTTTCTGAAGGTTTAGGATTCTCCCTGGAGAAACTTTCTCAAGGAAGACAAAATGAAGTTATGCTTTCTCTTCAAAGGAAATGGCAAAATAGTTAATTTTGCCAATTAATAATGTGTTGGGCATAGAAGGTGCTCAGCAAGTATCGTTTATTTGATAAATTATGGATTTTGAATGAAGCCTATCTCTTATATCTAAAAGTACCATAAATAGTAACAAAAATAAGAAAGTCACATTGGTGGCCAATGACATGTAGTTAACCTTATCCCTGTTCTATGAAGCCAAGAGCTTAATTAGATTTGAACGATTGAGTAGAATATGATTAAGAACAAACACCAACAACGTGCCCAAATGCTCAGTTTCTTTTCCTGCTAATTTTCTGCTAGAACAAAACAAAAGCCCCAGGGAGGTTTATGTTGCTACTGAACATAAGGGGGCCAAATCCCACACTAGGGAGCCTTGGGAGTTGTTTTGATTGAGGGTATGTGGAGTTATATGGAAGCACAAAGGATGGCTCACCATGTGTTTGCAAATATATCTCAGTCCATCTACTAAGGTGCACAAGAAATATAATTTTAGTTTTCTGAACTGTGTTTAAATTTCTGTTTCAAATGCAATTTTGCCTATTATTGTGGGGTGCATTGTGTCCCCCAAAAATTTATACGTTGAAGTCCTAACCCCTAAGACCTCAGAATCTACCTGTATTGGGAGATAGCATCATTAAGGAAGCAATTCAATTAAAACAGGGTTATTAGGGTGGGCACTAATCCAATATGGCCTGTCTTTATAAGAAGAGGCAGTTAAGACACAGATACACACAGAGCTGTGACCATGTGAAGACACAGGGAGAAGACAGTGCTCTGCAGGTCAAGAGAGGCCTCGGAAGAAATCAACCCGGAGGCTGGGTATGGTGGTTCACACCTGTAATCCCAGCACTTTGGGAGGCCGAGGTGGACGGATCACCTGAGGTCAGGAGTTTGAGACCAATCTGGCCAACA
>NW_012113808.1:1518413-1532352 GCF_000951035.1 Colobus angolensis palliatus
ACCTCAGTGCAAAAGGAAAATATAGGACCCTTTGATCAAAAAGCATGAAGAAAGCACTGTTAAAGACACTAAAATAGAAAGCATTTTTCTTTCTTCTGGGGTCTCTCTCTTGGCTTGCCATGGTGTTTTTATTTCCTATTTAATGCTGCCCTAAGTAAAGAAAAATTTGAAACTTTAATCATCAGCATGAATTTTACCATTTATCTTTAGAGTCTGCAACGCTAGCTTTGAATCACTCATATGTGGATCCACCAGAATGACACAACTCAATCTCACAACTGGTATAGGCATATGGATTTTGTTCTTCACAGAAGGGTGGAAATCCTGCACAAAATGAACTCAACTGCTTTTATTTCGCTTCTTGATGCACACACATTCTACCAATACTCCTACCTCTGGCTAACTGATGAATAAGGAAGGGCTGAAAAGACAAGGAACTATGGGTTGCCCTATCTGTTCCTTTCCTTCTATGCCACCATTCTCAGTGTAAGTGATTGGCTGACCCTGGGAAGTAACAGGAGTGTGGAAGGATATTCTGAGGTTCCTGGTTGCTCATGTTTCTGAGAACACCATTGTCTTCTTTCTGCGTTTGGTGCAAGTTCTGGTGTGGGGGGAGCATGCGGCCTCTGAGGGTGCCCCATGCCCTTCTTTACTGAGTGGCAGATGTCACTCACTTTGCTTGTATTCACTGCCTCCCTCACATTGTCCTGGGTAACGCTGGGCTCATGGGCACCCTGAATGCTCCATGCAGATGAGGAGTCTAGAAGTGCAGGACACAGCCGTCATTCTACCTCCTATGCTCAGAAACATGCTCCTCTGTCCCACCAACTTTACTCACAAAACACAAGTTCAAAGATAAAATCACTGAAAATCTCAACCCATCCACCACAGAGCACAAGACCCAGCTCTAGGCCCTCCTGAAGGCAGGTCTCTGTGTCTATGGATTTCCAGTCTGAAGTCAGCCCCGCCTGTCCCTCTACTTCCTCTCCCCAGCCACCTTCAGGCTTGGAGATTAGAGTCAAAACTAAAGGAATGTGTCCAGTTGTTTTACAACTGCAGTGGATGGCATGTTTTCAATACCAATTGACTGGTTGTTCTCAGCATGTTTCAACCGCTTCCCAATCCCCAGGTTTTACCTTTTTTTACTTTATTTAACTGCACAAGATATAACATTTTGTGCTCAAGGAATGAGGGAATAGACGTTAGGGGAGAGAGCAGAGAAACCTTAGTCTATTCTCAATTTTTAAGTTTCCAAAGACTCTTGAGTAAATGGAAAGGGTTGTGGCATAGACAAGAGATTTGGAAGAAAGCATGGTGATAAAAAGAAATTGTCTTGCTGGGTGTGGTAAGTCACGACTTTAGTCCCTGCTACTCTGGAGGTTGAGTTAGGATAATTGCTTGAGCCAGGAGTTCAAGTCCAGTCTGGACACAGAGCAAGATCCCCCTTCTCTCTATAAAAAAAATATAATCAGTCAAGACTGGAAAACAATTCCCAGGCAGAGGGAGCATGGAGATTTGGCAGGAAATCCAGAGAAGGCAGCCATCAGAGGTTTCCCTGGAAGTAGGCCTTAATCAAATCCCTAAATCCCAGTGCTGAGCCTTGGGAATTAATGAGATTGGTAAAAGATAATTTTATATATACCACAAAACCGCAGTTGTATGAGAACAGTCATAAATGTGAAAGATAGAAATTATATTTAAGATAAAAGCATATTTTAAATATATCAAATGATATATTCAATCAAAACAAATTATAAAGCCAGAATAGAGAGAAAATAATACTTGTATGGTCCGTTAATAATGACCCTCTAGAGTGTCTACATCCTAATCCCTGGAACCTGTGAATATGACCTTACATGGCAAAAGGAACTTTGTGGACATGATTAAGAATCTTGAGATGGGGGATTATCCTGGATTATCCTTGTGGGCCATAAATATGATAATAAGAATCCTTGTAAAAAGGAGACAGAGGAACATTTGACTACAGAAGGGGAGTCAGTGATGTGGTGAGGGAGCAGAGATTGAGTGATGCACTTTAAAGATGGAGGAAGGGGCCACAAGCCAAGGAATGCAGGTGGCCACCAGGAGCTGGAAACAGCAAGGAAATGCATTCTCCCCTAGAGTCTCCAGATGGAACCAGCCCTGCAGACACCTTGATGTTAGTGTAGGAAACCTGATCTGGGACTGCTGACCTCCAGAACTGTAAGGGAGGTGACAATGATGAAAGAGAGTAGCTTTGTTCTCCATTCTCAGGTTTACCTTTAGTTCACTCTTGCTTTGATCCTTGGGAAGTCTCTGGAACAAACAGATTTAGGAATGCACATATCTTTGTATTTCTTTCTTCTCTCTTTTTTTTTTTTTTGAGACGGAGTCTCACTCTGTCAACTGGGCTGCAGTGCAGTGGCACAATCTCAGCTCCCTGTAACCTCTGCCTCCCAGGTTCCACTGATTCTCCTGCCTCAGCCTCCCGAGAAGCTGGGATTATAGCTATATGCCACCACGCCCAGCTACTTTTTTGTATTTTTAGTAGAGATGGGGTTTCCCCATGTTGGCTAGGCTGGTCTCAAACTCCTGACCTCAAGTGATCCACCCACCTCAGCCTCCCAGAGTGCTGGGATTACAGGCACGAGTCACCATGCCTGGCTCAATCTTTATATTTCAACACTGATTTATGTTGGTGGAGCAGAGACTTGGGCCTGGGAGTGGGGGGTGGCTGGAAAAGGAGGAGGCCAGAGCTATCCAATCTTTCAAAGATCCCACAGTCTACATTTTTTCAAGTTTCTCTTAATGTCACCTGTCTCTGCCCAAAAAGGGGATCCTTTAGATGACTTAAGTGGCCTGGAGAATAAACCTGCTTCACCATCTCTTGCAGGCCTGGATGAGTGACCTGAAGGGTGAATGCTATTTGTGCTGATGTAGAAAAGCTTTGTATGCTTCATGAACAATTCTGCACTGGCAGAATCTTATAAAGTAGTGCAAGGTTGGTCTTTCAACAGGGGCTGGGCCATTTTGTGAGTCTCTGCAAACACCTGCTCCTCTTCAACAGCTCCAGAGGGCAGTGCTGCATCCTGAGATAAACATAAATATGTATATTAAATTTCTTTATGTATGTATGTATCTTTATATCTATATTTACATATACAAATATAAAAATGAATATTATTTGGAATACTGGTTCGCCCTCTATTTTGTCAAGATAACATTGTTCCCAACTTCATGACATCAATGTAACATTCTCTTTTTTTTTCTTTTCTGAGACAGAGTGTTGCTCTGTTGTTCAGGCTGGAGTGGTGCCATCGTAGCTCAGTGCAACCTTGACCCTCTGGGCTCAAGTGATCCTTCTGCCTCAATTTCCCAAGTACCTGGGACTGCAGGTGCCACCCTACCTGGCTTTGTTTTTTCTTCTTTTTGTAGAGAAAGGGTCTCAAACTCCCAGGTCCAAGCATTTCTCCTGTCTTGGCCTTCCAAAGTGCTGGTGTGAGCCACTACATCCAGCCACATTCTCTTAATTAACTCTCACAACACCCCTACCCTTTAGATGTTACAATTAAGGTTCAGTGAGGTCCAGTCACTTGCCTAAGGTCATACACCCAGTATGTGGCCTCCCGCTTTGGTTAAGCAGCCCCAGCAGCAGTGGGGGATTTGGCTGGTTCTCTTTGACCAGGAAGACAAAGCCAGAGGATGAAGGCAGAGGCAGACACACTGGAGTGGAGTTGCTGAGGGGAGTCTGAATTGGTTTTCTCGGGCTAAATGAAGGTTCCTTAGAAAGAGTCCTGTCACCCAGAGGAGGAGGCATCCCACTGGTCCAGAGTGGGCAGGAATCTAAGAGCAGAACTCTCCAAATTGTGGATTGGGGGTGGGCCCTCCTGGGAAATGCTTGGCCAGTAGGGAGCACTGCCTTCTCCATTCTGCAAATGTTGTAGGCTCCCTCCCATCTGATAGCTTTCTGCCCACTTGTCATTCTTCCCCTTAAACAGGGTTCTCAGGAAAAGGCCTGACATGTGCATCCAAACTGCAGAAATTCTGCAAATGGCATGCTGCATTGACCTATGCCCAGAGCTGTTGATTTATGAGGGCGCAAGTAACCTTAAGAGAAATTAATACATTTTGAGCACCAGCAAAATGACTTCAAGAGTAATGTAAGGGCTGGCTATCATTATTGGACCAGAAATACTTCTGGGAGTTGCTCTTAACATCCCCCCTTCATTCTTCCTTCTCATCTGCAAGTGAATGCTATGATGTTTAGGTTTTCTGAAGGAAACCTGGTTGACAGCAAACTGTGGGTGACCCCTGCAGCTTAATTCATCCTGAACAACAATTAATACTAATGATTTGAAGGATGGATATTTTCTTGGGCAGAGGAAAAAGCTGAAACGGAACATATGAATCAGCCCTTCTACCCTGGGTATAAATCATTAAAGCCAGCAGTTACCCTTCATGTGCAGCCACTGTGATTTAGAGATCGCTGATAGTCCCTAAGGAGGAGTGGGATAGGGAGCTGGTGACAGTCAAAAAACCATAGGTAGCCTCCATTAAGAGCTCAGTTTGGAACTGGACTGCCTATGCTCTTTTCTTTTCTCTTCCTTTTTTGTGACAGGGTCTCTTTGGTTGCCCACTCTGGAGAGCAATGGCGCAATCATTGCTCACTGCAGCCCCGACCTTCTGGACTCAAGTGATCCTCCTACCTCGGTCTTCCAAAGCACTGGGATTAGAGGTTTGAGTCACTTTGCCTGATCTGAGTTCTAATTCTGACTCCATTGTCTACTAGTTGAACAACATTGGAAAACTGACTTCATCTCTCTTAAGTGTAACTGTTGTCATCTACAAAATGAGGGTCATGAGCATATTGATCTTATAGGGTTTGTTGTGAGGGTTAAACCAGATACTCCAGTAAATCATTGAGCACAGTTTCTAGTATACAGAAAGCATACATAAAACTTTACTATATTTTTTTTAGAGCAACGTCCCAGTATGTTGTCTAGGCTGGTTTTGAACTCCTGGCCTCAAGGGATCTTCCTGCGTTGGTCTCCCAAAGCCCTGGGATTACAGGCACAAGCCACTGCCTCTGACTAAAGATGATTATTATGTTTATGGACCTCCATTTTTTAGCCTTCAGTAAAGAACCAAATGTTGTTTCTAAAAAATACCCACTACTGGCCGGGCACGGTAGCTCATGCCTGTAATCCCAGCACTTTGGTAGGGCAGAGGCAGGCGGATCCCCTGAGGTCAGGAGTTCAAGACTAGCCTGGCCAACATGGTGGAAATCCCGTCTCTACCAAAATACAAAAATTAGCCGAGCATGATGGTGGGTGCCTGAAATCCCAGCTACTCGGGAGTCTGAGGCAGGCGAATTGGTTGAATCCAAGTGGTGGAAGTTGCAGCAAGCCCAGATCAAGCCACTGCACTCCAGCCTGGGCAACAGAGTAAGACTGTCAAAAAAAGAAAGAAAGGAAAAAAAAAAAACACACTACTTAGAACGTTATGAGAAAGAGGTATCTATGTTGATCTTTTTAGAATAAAGTGAGACATCCTTTTTGTTTAAACCTTGATGAAAATGTCCTAACCTCTATTAATTACTAGTGCTGCTTTAGTAATTAGAACAAATATTAGAGAGCAATGTTTTTCTGATAATTGCGTTGCTCATTGTAATTGGAGGCATTATTGATCCTAACATTAATGCCTATAAAAACAATTACCTAATTGTTTATCAGTAATAGAGAAATGGTTGGAGGTTACACTAAATTTGATGAAATCCCTAATATGAGTGTTTCTTCTTGTGGTTCTACTCTCTTTCTCCCACCATGAGCGCAGTTGTGTTCCACCTAAGCGATGGCTCAGGTTTGCTACATGCGTTTTGTAGATGTCTAGCCTTTTGATGATGATTTTGTAGGAGCCATTCTTCAGTATTCTCACAGTAAGAAACCTGAGGGATAGATGTGACTTTATACTAAGTCCACAACAATACGTCAGTTCAAACCCCAGTGCTGGTCAGGTGTGGTGGCTCACACCTGTAATCACAGCACTTTGGGAAGCCGAGGTGGGCAGATCACTCGAGGTCAGGAGTTTGAGACCAGCCTGGCAAACATGGTGAAACCCTGTCTCTGTTAAACACACACACACACACACACACACACACACACACACACACACACATTAGCTGGGCGTGGTGGCTCATGCCTGTAATCCCAGCTACTCGGGAGGCTGAGGCAGCAGAATTGCTTGAACCTGGGAGATAGAGTTTGCAGTGAGTGGAGATCATGCCACTGCACTCCAGCCTGGGCAACAGAGCTAGACTCTGTCTCAAAAACAAAACAAAACAAAAAACAACCAACCAACCAACCAAACAAACAAACAAAAACAACCCAGTGTTGACCTTAAGTTGCATTTGTGTCATCCATGGGGTTGTGAATTCATGAGTGCTATGAAAGGCTCCCAGCTAGAAGTATCCCTCTATGCTTCTTAGAATACCTGGGATCCTACTGCTAAGCACTTTGTTCATTTGTGTTAAGCACGAACCTACAATTTCTCCTTTACAGGCAAATGCACTTTAGGGATGGTACTTGTATCAGATCCCTTTATTTCGTTGGAGAACAAGTAGAGTGGGGTTGGTGTGTTTAAAGTAGGAAGATGTAGCCAACGGGACAGGGAAGAGACACAAGACAAACTTACAAAACTGGGAAAGGGGCTTTGGAATCATCACTGGCTTACTAAATTATCCCATTTTCTAAGAATAGGAAGATCTATAATAACTTCCAAAATGTTTTTTTTTCTTCACTCTAAATGTCTCATGATGTTTGCTTGTTGAAAAAAAAATTAATTTCAAAAGCTTGGGGAAAAAAGGTAGGTTGAAACATTAATCAGAGTTATTTGTGCTGCTTTGCAGGTGTCTAGCTGCCTTAAATTACTTTGTGAAAATGTTAATTATCTAAACAACTTAAAACAGAAAAAAAAATCCCATGATAAAAAGCTCCCTCCCAACAGCTTCCTTTTTTTTTTTTTTTTTAAATTTTTTTATTGAGACAGGGACTGGGTCTGTCACCCATGCTAGAAGGCTGGAGTGCAGTGGTGAAATCATGGCTCACTGCAATCTCTTTTTCTTGGGTTCGAGCCATCCTCCCACCTCAGACCACTGAGTAGATGGGACTACAGGCATGCATCACCATGCCTGGCTACTTTTTGTTTTTTGTTTGTTTGTTTGTTTGTTTTTTGGTAGAGATGAGGTTTCACCATGTTGCCCAGGCTGGTTTCGAACTCCTGGGCTCAAGCAATCTGCCCATCTCGGCCTCCCAAAGTGCTAGGATTTCAGGCATGAACGACTGTACCCACCTCCATTTTAATGTACTTTAATTCTTTCCCAAGTCCTTACTTCCTTCCTTTGCTGGCACAGATTCCATGCCCATCATTAGGATCACTCTCTCAAACTCTCCTGCTCCATCATATATATGTGTCAAAACTTACACTTTGGCAAAACCCAATCCATTGTCAACCCTGTTTCTGAGCCTGACAACTGAATGTAGTTGGAGAAAAACAAAAACAATGGTGGCCCATTTAACGTTAAATTCTCACCCACAAACCCAGATACGTTTCTCTCTAGTCCATTGATCCTTGAACTCTCTTAGATAACTATTTTGACTA
Source organism: Colobus angolensis palliatus (assembly GCF_000951035.1). Lineage (NCBI taxonomy): Eukaryota > Metazoa > Chordata > Mammalia > Primates > Cercopithecidae > Colobus > Colobus angolensis. The sequence continues at coordinate 1,526,049 of NW_012113808.1, forward strand.
TTCCACACCTTTCCTCAAACTCCTAGCCCAGGGATCCTCAGTTCTGGCTGCACTGTTGAGTCACCCAGAAACCTTATAACACACCAGCGCCCAGGTCCCACCTCCAGAGAATCTAATTTCCTTGGTGTGTCCAGGCGCAGTGACTCATGCCTATAATCCCATCACTCTGGAAGGCTGAGGCAGGTAGATCACCTGAGGTCAGGAGTTTGAGACCAGCCTGGCCAACATGGTGAAACCCTGTCTCTACTACAAATACAAAAATTAACCAGGTGTGGTGGTGGGCTCCTGTAATCCCAGCTACTTGGGAGGCTGAGGCAGGAGAATCGCTTGAACCCAGGATGTGGAGTTTGCAGTGAACTGAGATCGTGCCTTTGCATTCCAGCCTGGGTGACAGAGTGAAACTCTGTCTCAAAAATAATAGTAATAATAATAATTTACTTGGCATGGATCAGACCCTGGATATAAGTGTGTTTTTGAAACTCTCCAGGTGATCCTAACATACAGCCAAGAATGGAAGCTAAACTCCTCGCCCTCCCTTCATCAGGTAGATCTCATGACCTGGCTTCCCACTTCACTAGAAAATCAAATCAGCAAGCAAAGAACACCACAGCAGACTTCCACTAAATCAAGGAATGTGCCTGCATGGAGTCTTTACTCCACTGCCTTCTACAAGAAGACAAACCTTCTACTTGTGCATTCCAACTTGCCACCATTCAAGCAATCAAGGATTTTGCCTTGGCAACTGTTCCCTTTCTCTCCAGCATCTCTCCTATATCCTTTCTATTGAATCATTCCCACAATCGTTCAAACATTTGATTTTTTTTTAAAAAAAATCCCTCCCTCAACTCATTAGTTGTTTGGCACCTCCCCTTTCTTCCTTCCTTTTCAGCAAAACTCCTCAAACTTTATATTGACTCAATACCCCCATTTCTTCTCCCATTCTCAGATCCACTCCAATCATAGTTTTGTCTGCTCACTGACAAACCCAGCAGTTAATTCTCAGTCCTCTTCCTATATCTCTTAGCAACATTTGACAGTTATTTGAAAGTATTCCTCCTTGAAGTACTTTCTTAGCCACCAGGACTTTACTTTGTCTCAATTCTCCAGCCTTCTCAGTCTCCCTGAGTGATTCATCTGCTTCATGTTTAGACACCATGTGCTCTGGGAATCCCCCTCAGACCCATTTCCTCCGTATGTATGCTCCGTTCCTGGTGGTTTCATCTAAGATGTATCTACTGCTGGGTCCGGTGGCTCATGCCTGTCATCCCAGCACTTTGGGAGGCTGAGGTGGGTGGATCATTTGAGGTCAGGAGTTTGAGATCAGCCCGGCCAATATGGTGAAACCCTGTCTTACTAAAAATACAAAACTTAGCCCGGCGTGGTGGCAGGGGCCTGTAATCCCAGCTACTTGGGAAGTTGAGGCAGGAGAACTGCTTGAACCCAGGAGGCAGAGGTTGCAGTGAGCCCAGATTGAGCCACAGCACTCCAGCCTGGGTTACAGAATGAGACTGTCTCAAAACAACAACAACAACAACAACAACAAAGCAAACAAGATGTATCTACCCTCTATCTGCTGATGGCACTCACAATTTTATGTCCAGCCTAGACCTGGATGAACTCCAGATTCCTGTTTTCAACTACCTGCTTTCCAGACCCACTCAGATGTGTTAAACTCTCCGTGTTGAAAACCAAGCTATTGTTCCTCCTCTTTAATCCTGCCGCTCTTGCAGTGGCCCATGCAAACAACAACAGCAAAGCCAAAACCATGGAGTCCTTCTCAACTCATCTCTTTCTCTCACCGTCCACATTTAATTCTTTCATAAAAGTTGTGGGTTCTACCTTCAAGACATATTCTGATCTGACCAATTCTCATCACTTCGATCACTACCAGTCTGGTCCCAGATACCCTCTTTTATGGCCTGGACTATCACAATGGTATCTGAACTGGTCTTCCTGATTCCAGTTTTCCTCTGCTCCAGTCTATTTGCCTCTAAGCAGCTAAAGTGAGACCCTTAAAATGCAAGTCAGATCTTATTTCTCTGCTCAATGCTCTCCAGTGGCTTCCCATTTTACGCAAAATAAAGTACAAAATATTGCAAGATTTAACATCCAACTCTTCGATTTCATCTGCTACCACTTCCTCTCATCTCTGTCTCAACCACATCTGCCTTCTCATTGCTGACTGACCACAGCTAGTGTGCTCCTGCTTTGGGTGCTCTGCACTTGTTTCTCATCCTTGAATGAACATGGCTTGCTTCTTTAATCCATTCAAGGTTCTGCTCAAATGTCACCTTATCAGAACAACTTCTCCTAACCAATTTATACAAACTTGTGCACGCACACACACACACACACACACACTCTCCACCACAATCACAACCACCATCAGTCTCTGTCCCTCTGCTTTTCATCTCTTGTCAACAACAGGTGTATACATACTTCCTGGGTTGTTTGTTTCTTGTCTCTTCTCTCCCCACCGACAATTTGAATGTAAGTGCTATAAAAACAGGGTCTTCGTTCTCTTTCTCTGATTTATTTCCAGTGCCTAGAAGGGAGCCTGGCACATAATAGGACTCAATACATATTTGTTGAATTAGTGAGTGAATGAATGAATGAATCAATCAATCAATGAAAAAGTCAGATCATCTCAATCTGAACACAAGGGAATTTTCTCTAGAGTTTCCCAGAGAATTGTCCTGTTTCCTTCTTTCTGCCTCTCTGTGTTGGCTCCTAGATAAATTTACTACATAAAAGCATTGTGAGAGAGGTTGGACCCTTAGGTCCCTGAGTTAGATATGACCCCAAATGTCACCCTGTGCCATGCATATTCTCCTCTGACCTCCTCCCCAACATGTGGGCCACCGTCCAGCAGCTGCACTCTTTCTCCTCCTACCCTCTCTCAGCCCCAGGGGCTTCTCCTTAGCTGTAGCCCCCTCCTTTTGGGTGATGAAGGCAACATGGGGAGAAGCAGCAGCTTCACTGACTCCATCTCTGCCTTCTCCATCCATAGTGACCGGCAACATGCAGACTTCCCAAGCCTCATCTGGCCTGTGCAGTCTGGAGCTGGCCAGGACACTCTCTGCCACATTAGCATTCATGTTCTTTTCTGTGTCCTGCCACAGCTTGACTATTTGCAAAATTAAGACTTGTAAAACTACCAAGGAAAAATACATACTGTATTCTATGGCTTCTAAGATGCCCTCTTCCTTTTTTACACATTTCACATCTCTAACATCAGGAATGTCTTGTAATTGGTGCTGGGCAAGTGAAAATCCCTGTGCAGTTAACAGAGTCTGAGTCTATGCCAACTTCACTGCTATTCCTAGGGCATGCCTGACCTCATATACCCCTTGGTGTGCCAGGCCACAGGCCTTCTGAGAACCACTGGAAGAAGGAAATTGAATCTAGTTATTGTATGAAAACCTTGGATTAGGTAAAACAAAACAAAACAAACAAAACACCAGCATCAAGATCTTATTTCTCTGCTCTGTACTCTCCAGTGGCTCTCCATATCACTCCAAATAAAATCCGAAGTCTTGCAAGATTTAACACCCACCCAACTTCCTCTTTGATTTCATCTGCTACCACTTCTCTCTCAGCTCTGTCATCTGCCTCCTCAGTGCTGACTGACCACAGCTAGCATGCTCTTGCTTGGGGGACACACAGAATGGGAGGCCAGTAGCTTGGATGAGTTAGGAACACTTGCATAAGAAATGCAGCATACCAAATGCTCTGAATGACTTGGAGGAGCATATTGTGGAGAAAACCTGGGCATTGACAGCTCTGAGTTAGAAAGTAAACAAGGGTAGTGAGATTCTGAATGTGAAATTCAGAAAATATTAACCAATTAACTTATATTTTATCTGTATGCATGCAATAAAGTGATACATAATAAAAATCTGTCCAAAAATTATTATCAAATAGCTTTTTCAATAAGTTTAAATTTTAATTAGAACAGAAAAGAAACCATTGTATCATAGTTTCCTATGGCAGCACTTTTTCCTTTTTGGTGATACATAAAGCAATGAATGGTTCACTGTACCATGAAAGGAGGTTTAGACTTAAGGAAATATGGTGATTAGCCCTAGTTACATAAAAGCATGAACCACTGGTTTAACAAAACCTAAGGAATCTACTACACAAAGGAATGGCTTTTTACTACCTTGAGCTGTTTGAGAAAACCATAAAACCAAAAGCTCAATATTAATCTAAAATTATTTAATTATATTTTATAATTAAATTATTTGGAAGATGTTTTCAAATGACTCAAAGTTAAAAGATCTCAGTGTGATATCGATTCTATAATTACTCTCAGAAATGATGCTACTAATAAAAGTTAATGATGTAGAATCAAAATGGTAATTATCAAATAGGAAGATGCCAGCCAGAGGAGAAAGTTTTTTGTTTTCCAATTGTTTTGTCCCCTTACGCCTTCTCTTACCACAGTGAGAAGCAGTCATCTGTTTTCAAAGGTTGGAATGCTTTTACTTTTCTTGTTTGGAAACACTGGCTTAAACACATGTACATCCTACAAAATACTTCAGTATAAGTTGAAATATTCATCTAATTTTTATTGGACAAGTTTTGAAGTAACAATTTGATTTCTCAGTGTTTCTTTTGTGACCATATAATCCTCTCCTCAGTGTTGCATGCAGTGTGAGCTACAAGCATTTGTGAGCCTAGAAAGCACAAGGTCTCAAGGTTTCCTGGGGATTAGTACTATACAAATGCAAATTAGGGACACTGGAAGACTCTGTCCATCCTTGTCACTGCTGTTGTTTTGTTCCCTGATTCCTTATGGGTAGCAAAGCAATTCATTGTTTTTAAAACACATACCTTAGCTGTTGACTTTTTCATTGGTTACCTGGAGAAGAAAAGAAGGAACTCTTTCCTACAGATTTTAACTCTCTGAATCCCATTCAATTATTTTTTCCATTCAACTATTTTAAATAGATAACATGAAATCTTGCAGGAGCCTCACACGATTCCTAATTGTAGAATTTGAACTTGAGCTACGGAGTCTTACTCTTCTTCTTGCATCTCCAATCTATACTTTACCTCACCCTTTTTGATAAGTCAGATTACCTGTACCCTCTTCAACATCTTTCAGCTGGTTAGCACAGTATATAGGTATGTTGGAAACCAGATATTTTCTGTGGTTTAATTCTTCCAAGGGAGTCGAAATGCTTTGCAAGCACTTCCTCATTTTTCAGCCAATCCACATAGTAAGGAATGTTCCATGAATCTTTTCGTTTTTATATATTGTCTATTAGTCATGATCATGAATCCATGCCTGTGCAGAGCCCCTGATTTGGAAGGAGGAACCACGGGGGCTGGGGAGGGGAGGGCATGAGTGAAGGTTCCTGCTCAACCTTCTTTGCCCCACTTGGCAAAATGGTCCTTCACCCTTTATGCATTCTTAGAAATCGCAACATGCCTTTTGGTTTCATGTAACTACAATTTAGTTAATGCCCAGTAGGATTTGTAAGCCCTTCACATCTCTGAGGATTTATTTTATTTCAGAGTGAAAGTGACTTTATGGCCCATTTACCATTAGTGTGACTTATTGCATTATTCGAAGAAGGTGGAGGGGAGCAAGAAGACAAGGCAGTCTCCCTTACGTGTATCGCCATCAACAGGATGACCACCACACATTCCTGCCCAAGGAAGAGGGGCGGATGCAACCTTTCTGTGCTATTGTTTATGAGAGCACTGAAGCCTGGGTGATCATGCAATATTTAACCAGATGAGTGTTTCAAGTGTGTGTGTGAAGGAGATGTTAAAATAGAGGTGTGAGAGTAATCAGTATTTGGAAGTAATGGATATTTTGAGTTCAAAAGATGCCACACGTCAACGATGATGAGGAATGACTTAACTCCAGTGCTGGCACCCTTAGATTACAGGGATACTGAAGCGAGACGGAGTTAGCATCTGACCGGCGACCAGCAGTGGACCGGTGAGGCGGGCTCCTAATTAAAGCGAGATTCCCAGAAGCTGGACAGCCCCTGTATTTATGGGAGCATGCGGTGCAGCTGGCAGTGACCCCCAGGAAGCCTCGAGCAGCCGCCGCGGGAGTAGTGACCTCGGGCCCGCCGCCTACCTGGAGCGTTTCGGCGGCGCCTGGTTCAGAACCACCGGGGCGGACAGCTCCCTGGAGCCGCACGCGGACTGCGGAAGCGGACCGTGAGCGGGGTGGGTCAGCGCTCTGTCCGCGGACCCGGACCGCTGGAAGTACCCGGGGCGCCCTCCCCTCCTGTCCCCCGGTCCCGCCCTTCCCACCCCGCGCTGCGCGTGGCGGTCCCGG
>NW_012113808.1:1533257-1552376 GCF_000951035.1 Colobus angolensis palliatus
GCTTCGAGGACACTGGCGGTAAGGGGAAGCCCGCGGGTGGGTGTCGGGGGCGGCGCTGGAACCCGGCGCGGGGGAGGCGTGGGTGCTGGGGCGGGGGAGTCCAGACGCTCCGTGGGCTGGCTTGTGGGTGTCTCTCCGGAAACAAATGAGTTTGCAGGAGTGGGGATCGGTCTGACTGCACCTGGGGGCTCCGAACCCTTGGGTGGAGAGGGTGAGGCGGAGGCCGTGGTCAGTCCTTTTCCAGTGACAGGGTAGTCGGGCACCTTTTCCTTCACTTCCTGGGAGCACCCCAGCCCCTGCACGGGAAGCCTGTCACACCTGTGGGTCGGACTTTAGGGGTGGATTGAAGTTAGGCTTTCCCAGTTGAGGGGGCTTTTCTGAAAGCCTGGCGTGACTGGTGGAGGCAGGTGGAGTCGTTTTTTCACTAACAGCCCAAGAGGGAGCCTTACAGCAGGTGACGGGGGCGAGGCAGGTTGCAGTTGGCCCAGTGAGAGCTGAGGGAGAGGCCACCCGCGGCGTAGTTTTCTCCTTAACGGGAGAAACTTTCCCTGTCCGCGCCATTCCAGATCTCTTGTTAAGAATGGGGAGGAGTGAAGGGATCGATTGGGCAGCGTTAAGGTGTTTGCTTTTCCGCCAGAAGGTACTTTCAGGTGTGTCCTGCTTACCATTGTGGTCACAGGCAAGCCCCGAATACCTGGAGAAGGTGGCTGGGGTGCTGGAAGCTGCTGCGGCTGCCCCACTCCTCTTCACTGCCTGTTTTTGTGGGAGTTGGCTGTTGAAATATCACTACTTCCTCTGTAGAAGCTCCGCAGCCTCTGCCTTCTTTGAAAGCTGCAGACCAGACGCCCTCTCATGCTGGTGTTTCTTGTTCCACGGCCTTCTGTAGCAGGCCCGTGCTCCTGCATGCTGTGTTCTTCCGTAGAAGTGCGCGCAACCGGTGTTGATGAGGGCCAGGGAGTGGCCGCGGTGGGCATGATGCGGCTTTTCCTGTGGCCTTCTCTGATTATCGTCCAACCGGTCAGGAACACGGCACATGGGAAGGCAGGCCCAAGGGACCTCCAGCTGGTGCCTGGATTTGGATCTGGACATCATGCTGCAGCCTGCTGGGAGGCCGGTAGGGTTAGCTGGACTCTCTCAGTAGGGAGTGGTCTGCAGACCTCTGGCAGGCTGCGGTGTGTATGCGTGGAGCTAAAGCTGGGCTTGCAAAGTCACAGTTAGCTGTGCATTGCTTTGGGGGTGGGTACATTTTAAAGCATATGCATTTGGGCTGTAGTTAAGAGCTTGGGAATTTTCAAAATCATTGACTCTGTACAGTCCTTTTATACTGTCCTATATTTTCCAGGATGTCATTAAGGCCTCCCGGCCCTAGACAGCTGTTTTCCGTATTGGCTCTTTAAGAATTGTACCAGTCCACAGACCTGGTTTGGCAGACTTTATGCCGTGAGCATCTGTGATCTAATTTCGATCCTGGAAACATTTGAGATACAGGTCCACCTGGGACTGCACAGCAAGTCTCTCCGTGTCTCAGGGCAAAATAGAGAACTTGTACTAGGTCAAGCCTAGTTATGAATAAGAATCCTGAATGTGCTGATTTGAGAAGGGTGGGCACACTGAAATAAATTTTAAATCCATTTTATATGTCTTAGTAACCTTGAAATGGGAGAAATTCTGCATCAGAGCCGTTTAATCCAGCCACCGCAGCACTTATGGTCATGAAGAGCAGGATCGTGTGTCATTTAGCATTAGGTTCAAATTCTGCTTCCTGCAGATGCCCACTGAGTTCACACCTGTACCGAAGAATCAGTCAGGCCCTTTAACCAAAGACATTAGTGGTTATTGCCGGTATTTTTACCCAGTTTTGTTTTCCTGCCCTGTGTGGGAGCTTGCCTTTTAAGTCCACATCTGATTTAGAATTTCCTCTTTGCAGATTTCACCCTGAGGGAAATTTGGAGTGGTGAGGAATGGAGGGATGAGGTTGATGGCCTGTTAAAACTTGAATTTGGATTTTCCCAAAACAATGGAATATGATTTATGGGGGCTGAAAATAGATGCAGAAGCGTGGGTTTGGCCAGAGAAAATCCTTGCGCCTACCAGTGTGGAGGGAGATGGATGTGTTTATTAAGAGGCTGAGAGCTGCACCCCAGCCACTCTGAGAGCAAAGAGGATCAGCCTGCTAGGGTTTACCAGAGCACAGTATCTAAAACGCTCCGACAAGCGTGCGCTCCTCACTTGCAAAGAATACAGCCTGGATCTCTCTTCCATCTTTGTTCCCCCGTTTATTAACAAATCTCACTGGATGGGTAGAGTGGGGTGGGGAGGAAAGCAAGCAGGTGGCATTTCTATCTCTAATCAGGCTTTATAATGGAAAAATTTTAATCCAAATTGCTCTTGCTGCTGGAATCAGATGAGGAAAAAGCAGAATTCGAGATTTGATAAAGGCTTCCTGCCTTGCTCCTACTGTAAAAACAGGTATATGTGTATGTATATAAATGTGTATTTTATAGAAATATGCAGGTATGTAAATGTGTGCATGTAACTGGATATTGTATGCAAATGTGTATTGCTTGTGCTAGGTTTTTGGTTTTTTTTTTTTTTTTTAATTAGAAGGATGACCTAGAAACCTCTGCAGAGTCGCTGTGCATGAGGGAGGTAGACACTGGGGACCATTATGAGTTGTAGTGGGAGCTGCCACATTCCCCCACCCCCACCATAAGGGGAGTGCGCACAGGAGGAGATACTTGGTGCCCAGCTGAGAGGAGGAGGCGAAGGAAGGGAGCAGTGCTAGTTCCTGCACAGCCCTAAAAGCACGTTTCTGTAGTTCAGGTTGGCAATCCTAGCCATTCTTCAGGCTGTTCTTGTCTTCCCAGCCCTTTTCTTGTATTTTTCAGTGTATTTAGCTTCCTGGATCAGCCTCTCCGGAAGTGCAGCCAGTAGTTATGGATGGAGAGGGCCTTTGCTCACTCCTCTTGTCTCCTCTCTCACCTCCCTTAGGTTCTGGTTGTGCATTGAGGTGTGGATCCTCTCGGGATGGCTTAAATGCACACGCTGTGCTTGTCGGGCTAGCTGTTGGGCTCTTGTGTGCTTGTCGGGCTAGCTGTTGGGCTCTTAACCCCTGTGGAGATGCATGATCTGCCTGGGAGCTGAAGTGCCTACTGGGACTACAGAGCCTAGGACCTTGTCTTAACCAGACTTGCAGCATATATCCCCCCAAAATAGCCCCCTCAAGCTGTCAGCCTGCCTGCCCACTGTGCAAATAACCAACACAGCATGTGAGCTCACTCTTTGGAAACAGAATGAAATTCAGGCCCGGCTGCTTTTTGAGCCTCTGCCCTTTAGGTTTCTTATTCTGAGCAGTCTTGTGATTCGTTTCTCGGAGGAGGCAGAGGAACAGACAAGATTTCACAGATGCTCCAGGGCTTCCGTCTGTTTGGTTTGTCAGTCCTTTGTCATGGCTGGCCGGGATCTGAGCTGTTCGCTCTTTCTATTAGAGGTTGGACTTCATAGAAGGAGGGGTGGGGGGGGGGGGGGGAGAGAGAGAGAGAGAGAGAGAGAGAGAGAGAGAGAGAGTGTGTGTGTGTGTGTGTGTGTGTGTGTGTGTGTGTGTGTTTTCTCCCCCCATTTACCATATCAGCAACCCTCTAATCATTCAGTGGGGAGGTATGACCTTGAGCAGCTGGAGAGAAACATAAGGCATTGGAAATTAACATTGTTGAATGTTTTATCTTTACAGTTTGTTGTTGGTTTAGAGCCTTTTTAACAAACAAGAAAAGAAAAATCTTTCTCTCAAAACCAGAATTAAACTGAGACCCTTGGCTCCAAAGGGGTTTGTGAACTCAGAGACCTGCAACCCTTTCTATGGTGTTAAGTGTTAAGAAGCTGCTCCTACCTTTAGCTCTGTACAGGATTCTGTGGCTCCAGGAGGAACTTTGAATCTTGGTGAGCTGCAAGATAATCTTAGGCAAAGCTACATAGTAATCAAGTACAAGACTGTGTGTCATCTTGCAGTAACTGCACAGAATTCAGAGAAGGGAGCTTCCTGGGAGAGCTGTTTTGCTCTTTTCCCAGGAGTCTGTTCATGTAGGGGGTGAAACTGGAGCTGCTACTGCTAACCCTCAGTTCTCATTTGTCACTTGTGTTTTCATGCATTATTATCAAACTGTCTTCACAAGGACTCTCTGGCTGAGAAGTTGCCACTGCCATGTGACTGGGAAAGGAAGTTGCTGCCTCCACTTTCCTGGGGGTGATGAGATTACTGGGTTAAGTGATCACCATCTAACTAGTCAGACTCAATAATTCAGGAAATGTAGTGCCTGTTTTTTCTTTTACTAGAACTTTTTTCAGTAAAAAATATTTTTATAGTTATACATGAATTGCTTTTAGTTTTAGGGGGAAGGGGATACAGTTCTATGAGTTTTAACTCATGATTTGTGTAATCCATACCACAACCAGGATACAGAAGAGTAGAATCTTGCCAGAGTGTTGGTGGTCTAGTGGTTGGCGTAGCTACCTTCCAGAAGAAGAGAATCTGGATTCTTCTCTAGCTCCCTGTTTAATCCTTGCTGCCCTGAGTTGTCCTAGTGAGTACTCAGAGCTGTTTTTCAGGAGGTGGGGCTTTGAATACTGCAGTAGCAGCTCCAGTTTCACCCCCTACATGAAGAGACTCCTGGGAAAAGAGCAAAACAGCTCTCCCAGGAACCTCCCTTCTCTGAATTCTGTGCAGCTACTGCAAGATGACACACAGTCTTGCACTTGATTACTATGTAGCTTTGCCTAAGATTATCTTGCAGCTCACCAAGATTCAAAGTTCCTCCTGGAGCCACAGAATCCTGTACAGAGCTAAAGCAGCTTCTTATACTTAACCCCATAGAAAGGGTTCCAGGTCTCTGAGTTCACAAACTCCTTTGAATACTCTGGAACAGGTGGTGAGGTGTAACCCAGTTTTAGACTCTAAAACTCACTTTTTAGACTTCTTTTTAGAGGCACGGTCTCACTATGTTGCCCAGGCTGGACTCAGACTCCTGGGTCCAAGTGATCCTCCCGCTTCAGCTTCCTGATTAGCTGGGACTGAAGGTGCATACCTTGTTACACCTTTGTTTTTAAGGACTGTGATTGTACATTATTTTCTTATTAACAAGTCACATATATTCATTTTAGAAAATGAATAAGAAAAAGGATAAAAATTATATTATTCCATTTTCATGCTGCTAATGAAGACATACCCAAGACTGGGTAATTTACAGAAGAAAGAGGTTTATTGGACTTACTCCACATGGCTAGGGAGGCCTCACAATCATGGTGGAAGGTTAAGAAGGAGCAAGTCACATCTTACATGGATGGCAGCAGGCAAAGAGAATTTATCAGCGGGGGAAATGCCAGATGCTTATAAAACCATCAGATCTCGTGAGCATTCACTCACTATCATGAGAACAGTATGGGGGGAACCGCCCCCATGATTCAATGATCTCCACCTGGCCCCGCCCTTGACATGTGGGGATTATTACAATTCAAGGTGGGATTTGGGTGGGGACAGAGAGCCAAACCACATCAAAAATTGTAAAAATCAAATTCTCTTCCTTTTCCCGGAGATAATCACAGTTGACATACTGAATATGTGCTTCATATATCTTACATGTTGTTGAGGGACCTGATTTTTAATTGTAATTAATATATTGTGAACATTTTCCATTTAAATTTTAGAACGATATTTTCATTGACTCTGTAATACTCTAGGGTTCGCTTTTGTTAGGATTGAGTTTATTACCCCACTTCTCTCTCCTCTTTTTTTGCTGTTAAATTAGTGCTGTGGTGAACATTGTTAAGACTTAAGTTTTTTTGTTTGTGTGTTTGTTTTTGAGATGGAGTTTTGCTCGTTTTGCCCAGGCTGTAATGCAATGGCACGATCTCGGTGTACTGCAACCTTTGCCTCCTGGATTCAAGTGATTCTCCTGCCTCAGCCTCCCGAGTAGCTGGGATTACAGGCACACACAACCACGCCCGGCTAATTTTTATATTTTTAGTAGGGATGGGGTTTCACCATGTTGGCCAGGCTGGTCTCGAACTCCTGACCTCAGGTGATCCACTTACCTTGGCCTCCCAGAGTGCTGGGATTACTGGTGTGATCAACCATGCCTGGCATGGTGCTTAAACTTATATACACATCCTCAATTTACTCCTTAGCATCAAATGGTAAAGCAATATTGAGGTAAGGATTTTGCACATTTTAAAGGTTTTTGATATCTTTTGTGAAAGAATCTTCCAGAAATGTACCTTTTTATGCCCCTGCCAGCAGTACCCCAGAGAGTCCATTAGAACATCCTGTTTATAAGGCAGCAAACCAATATGTGATGCCCACCAGTAAGATGGCTCTTAGAGGAGTATTTTGTTTTATTTTAATTTGTATTTACTTTTCACCTTTTGTTTTAGACTCAGGGGATACATGTCCAGGTTTGTTATAAAGGTATATTGCATGATGCTGAGGTTTGGAATCTGATTGAGCCTGTCACCCCTGTGGTGAGCAGAGTACCTAATGGGTAGTTTTTTCACATCTTGCTCCCCTCCCTCTCTCCTTTAGGAGTCCCCGGTATCTATTTTTGCCATCTTTATGTGCATGTGTACTCAATGTTTAACTCCCATTTCTAAGTGACAACATGCAGTGTTTGGTTTTCTATTCCTGCATTAGTTCACTGAGGATAATGGCCTCCAGCTGCACCCGTGTCACTGCAGAGGACATGATTTCCTTCCTTTTTATAACTGCGTGGTATTCCATGGTGTGTGTGCACCATATTTTCTTTATCCAGTCCACCATCAGTGGTCACCTGGGTGGATTCTACGTCTTTGCTATTGTCAGTAGCACTGTAATGAACATACAGGTGCATGTGTCTTTTTGGTAGAACAATTTATTTTCCTTTGGGTATATACCCAGTAATGGGATGGCTGGGTCAAATTGTTTAACTATCAGTTCTTTGAGAAATCTCCAGAGTTGCACTAATTTGCATTCCTACCAACAGTGGAATGATTAAGTGTTCTAGAGGATTACTTTATATAATGAAGCTTATGTGTGTCATAGCACACATAGATTGCATGAGACATTCGTGCACAGCACAGTGCATTTTTACATGGGTATACCTATGTCACTACCACCCAGATAAAGGTAAAGAGTGTTCCTAGTTCCAGATGCAGTAGCTCATGCCTAGCCTGTAATCTCAGCCAGTTGGGAGCTGAGGTGGGAGAATTGTTTGAGACCAAGAGTTCGAGACCAGCTTGGGAAACACAGAGAGAGCCCGCCTTCCCTAAAAAATATTCTGAAAAATTAGCCAAGCATGGTGGTGCATGCCTGTAGTCCCAGCTACTCTAAAGGCTGAGGTGGGTGAGGCTGCAGTGAGCTGTGTTTGTACCACTGCACTCCAGACCGTGGTACAAGCTGACAGAGAGAGACCCCCATCTCAAAAAAAAAAAAAAAACGAAAGAGGCCGGGCGCGGTGGCTCAAGCCTGTAATCCCAGCACTTTGGGAGGCCGAGACGGGCGGATCACGAGGTCAGGAGTTCGAGACCATCCTGGCTAACACGGTGAAACCCCGTCTCTACTAAAAAATACAAAAAGCTAGCCGGGCGAGGTGGCTGGCGCCTGTAGTCCCAGCTACTCCGGAGGCTGAGGCAGGAGAATGGCGTAAACCCGGGAGGCGGAGCTTGCAGTGAGCTGAGATCCAGCCACTGCACTCCAGCCTGGGTGACAGAGCGAGACTCCGTCTCAAAAAAAAAAAAAAAACGAAAGAAAGAAAGAAAAAGAAAAGAAACATTCTTAGCATCCTGAAGATTCCTACCTACCCCTTCCCCATCAGTACCTCCCTGTCCCCAGAGGTAGCCATGATTCTGAGTTCATCACCATTACTTAATTTTGCCCGTTACATTGTTTTATCTGTAAGATTCGTCCATATCACATAGAGCAGTACTATCTTTATATTGCTGTTTAGTATGCCACTGTACAAATATACTACAGTTTATTTTGAAAGCTGCTACAAATGTTCTTGTACATGTTTTCTTGATGTTTGTATACATCACTTCCTTGGACATGTATACCTAGGAGTGGGATTGCCGTAGATTCAGTGTACATTTACCCTTAGTACAAGATCTTTCAACTTGGGCCAGATAATTCTTTGTTGGTGGGGGGCTGTCCTGACCATTGCAGGATGTTCAGCAGCATCCCAGGCCTCTACCCACTGAATGTTATTAGCACGCCTCCTCCCCAGTTATAGCAAACAGACATGTCTCCAGACATTGCCAAATGTCCCCTGGGGGGCAAAAGCACCAGGTATTGAGAACCACTGCTTTAGGAAGTGCTGCCAAGCAGTTTTCCAATTTACACTCCCACCAGCAATGGATGAGATGTGCCTCATATTAATTCAGCCAGCACATTGAGCCCTGCTGGGATAAAACGATAAGTTAGACATGTCCCCTGGGGTCCAATAGGAGAGACAGAGTGAAGGAAAAAGAGATAAGCATCTCTGGTGAATGCTGTGATCAGGGTAAACATGGATTTCTACCGGATTCCAGAGGTGCCTTACTTCCTCCAGCTGGGCTGGAGAAGAGGCGGCGTTTCTGGAGGAGGTGGCCCCTGAGCTGCACCTTGAAGAACAAATAACTAGGCAGGTGAAGAGGAAGGAAAAGTATCTCAAACAAGAGAGCCATTTGAGCAAAGGGGAGAGAAGGCGTGCATTTTGCTCATGGGCAGTTGCACTGGCCCCTAAACCGAGCTTCCTGACTTGAGACTTTCTTAGTGAAAACATCTTAAAATTTAACACCTGTGATTGTTACTATTGCAAGTAACTGTAGCTAGAATCCAAACTCCAGGTTCAGGCATGGATGTAGATTTACTTAGCAAACGTGGATCCCACAGGGAGGGGGATTTGCCAAGCACGTTGAGAAATGAGTACTTAGGGCAGAATCCATGGAGAAGCCTGGGGTCCTTCCTTTAAGGAAGGAGGAGGGAAAATAACAGCAGAAGGGAGTGGGATAAAACCTTTATTGGTGACAGGAAATACAACATGGTCTTGGGGGTGGGAGAATACTGGAATACCTAAAATATCAGACTGTGGAGAAGGAATGCTTGCCTATCCTCCCACAGGGTAGAAAGAGCTTTCCTTCCCCTTGTTTGTGAGTTGCAGGAAGAATTATTACAAAAGAATGAAAAACTGGCCACATTTAGGTATATATTTAAGAAGTTACTTTCATGAAAAAGTTTAGAACTACAGATCTTTCCACTTCTTATATCATTGCCATTGCTGCCAACTTTAGCCAAGACAGTATCACCCCTTGGCCAGGCTGGTGAGGCTTTCATCCACTTGGATTCTCAGCCTCCACCTTTGTTGATTGTCCCTGCCCCAGTTTCACTTTCCCCAGGCTGTGCTGGAAAAGTGATGTTTTACAAACATGAGTTAATATACTCACTTCTCTGCTTCAACTCCTCCAGTAACTTCCCGTCCAAACCGAAGGGAAATCCAGATTCCTTAGCATGGCCTCTGGGTCTGTAGGTCCACCCTGGTCTTCCTCTCCATTGTCACCTTGTGGCACGCGTCCTACCATTGTCACCTTGTGGCACGTGTCTACCATTATCTCTGGCCACATGATCTTCTGTCTGCCGGGCCCTTACGTGGAATGTTCTTCCTGACTCTCGAACGGCAGCCCTTGCCTGCTGGCTTGGTCTTGGTTCCAATGTCACTGTCTCTACCCGTCTAAAATCACCACCTTCCCTCTGGTCTCTCCTAGCACTCATTGTCACCTGCATAAGCTAATTTATTTATCATGTGGTGGAGACCTTGGACATTCTGGTCACAGTATTTGGTAAAAATGTGGCAGGTGCTCAGTTGTTTTTGAATGATTGAATGAACAAAGGAATAGATGGACGCAGAAGTAGATTTTTAAATGGGTATGGGATTCGGTGCCAGTAAAAAATGTTCACAAGCTAAGCATTTCCAACATCCAAAATAGTGGAACAGTTGATCAGGCAGCTCCATGAAGGAGTGAGTTTCTTACCCTGGAGGCACCAATGCCACCAAATACAAGGATTTCTATCCTGGATGGAAGACCAAACTTGATGGCTACCAAGGAATTCAATACAATCTTGGGCTTCTACAACCTGCTCACTTCCTGGTGGCCCAGAGACACCCAAGATAGGCAGGAATCTATTAGGAATTTACAGGGAAGCCAGCTGCTTGCACCCCTTTATTCATTTAGCAAATGCTTGTATATCAATTATTATATGCCAGATGCTTTTCTAAGCACTTTCTAACTTATGTAATCCTCACAACCATCCTGTCAAGTGAATACTGTCGTTATCCCTATTTTGAAAATGAGGAAGTGAAGCTGCAGAGTGCTCAAGAGTAAACTGGTCCCTTTGATTAGGGGCTAGGAAGAATCATATTAGAGCAGTGAGTGTGGAACATGGTATATGTGGGTCGGATCAACTAATTTATAACAAGTCCCTTGCAAAGGGCTCTGAACCAAAGATGATCACTGCATAGCAAACCTGTCTTCCCCCATTGCCTCGTATCCTGGGCAGCGGCTGCACCTCTTGCGGTGAGGTGGGACTGCTGCCTGGTTTCTGAACAGTGCAGTGTAAGCAGAAGTTCTCACCGAGGTCTGTCATCTGCCTGGCCATGGGAGAAGAGAGACCCCGACAGGCAGATAACAGGCCTCAGTGGGAAGTGGTCACTGCACTCATCTCTGCCAGGCAGCAGACAGGAAGCCAGTAGATAAATTCAATTTTCATGATTCAAAGCCTCCAGCAAGCTTCCCTGGCAAAAGCAACTGCAAGTAACCATAGAGGGAGGAAGGAGAGACCTATTTTCTCAAGTTTGAGAAACAGGGTTACAAAGAGAATATAAAGGAACAAGATACAGAGAGATTTTCTGGGAGGAAAGACTGTCAACGAGTGGAATCACCCAGAGGGTGGTTAGTGGGCATCTTTCTTATTTGAGCCCTTTTTTTTTTTGGAGACAGGGTCTCGTTCTGTCACCCAGGCTGGAATGTACTGGTGTGATCATAGCTCACTGTAGCCTTGCACTCCAGAGCTCAAGCAGTCCTCTCACCTCAGTCTAAGACTGCAGTCTCAGCGGAGACTACAGATAGGTGCCACCAGGCCCACCTAATTTTTTTTATTTTTTGTAAGGACAAGGTCTCACTGTGTTGCCTAAGCTGGTCTAAAACTCCTGGCTCAAGCCATCCTTTCACCTCTGCCTCCCAAAGTGCTAGGATTGCTTGCATGAGCCACTGCACCTGGCTTATTTGAGCACTTTATGCATTTGGGGAAGGTGACATCTTCCACCAGTGCCATCTTAAATAAGTGTTCCCAGGAATTCCACTGCTGAGTTTGTGGGGGTGGGTCACATGAAGATGTTAGGTTCTGTGAGTAGACATTCACTTCAGAACACGCATGGAAAGCAGTCTCCATCTCCTTCCTTATCTGATGTAATGACCCTTGCTTTCTTCAGGTCCCAGCATCGAAGGTAAATACAAATGTCCTGTTTGGTTTGCTCTGTAGTGCTGGTATTTCAGCTGAATTGCCTGTGTGTTTTCCTTGGCTGCGTTTTCTTAGGCGAGCTGGGGTGTTGGAGCACAGCCTGTGGCATCTTAAGGGGATGTGCATTCAGAATGCCAGTGGAGACCTGGAACAGAACCTCACTGGAAATTGAGACAACAGTTGTTTTTCTTTAAGATCGAAAGAAGTAAATTATAGGTAAATAATAGCAAGGGTAAATTCACACCTTGTATTATAAATGTATAGACTCAGTCTCTTCCAGAAGTGTAGCAGAGAAGAAATACAAACATTTTGAAAAAGATTATGTAAATTTAGGAAGAAGGCAAATTACATTGGGGAAATTGGAATAGTTGAAAGAGTGCAGCCCTCATTTCTGAAGGTGGTGTGTGGGATGCTTTGGTGGGAAGGAGGGAAGATCTGCAGCTGTCTTTGGTTCTGCCTCTCAGAAGGCATTGTGATGTGCACAGAGCTTTGGAGACACACAGACACTGGTCGCAGCTCTGCCTCTAGATTCTCATCTCCCAGAGGGGTGACTCCAGGCACCAGATGGGATTATATAGGGTCCTACACAGGAGACACTCAGCCAAGTACCCTTTGCATGTCTCTTTTGGGCTCCTAAGAGTGATCCAATGTTTGTGATCCCGAAGGACTAACCTAAGTCACATACACCTTGGGGTGTGCCAACGTTCCTTTACCCCATCAGTTGATCAACTGCAGAGGTAGAAATTTTAACATGAAACTAAAGTAGAACAGCCCTGAAAAGAAAAGATTTTCAGTGTAGGCTTCATATCTTCTTTCAAATACATTTCATACATTTGGCAGATATGTATAGAGTGCCTACTCTGCACCAAGGCACTATGTTAAAAACTGGGGATTGATAAGAGGAAGAGGTTCTAGTCCTCAAACAGCATAACTTCTGGTGGTGAAGACAAACACCTGATCCACAAATAATTGTGATGCAGTGTAAGAGTTGCTGACATGAGCAGGTTGTCCTAGGTCCTAAGGGAACACCCAGGAGGAAACAGCGTGAAGGCATCTTTAGAGCCACAGAATACATGATGGATGCAGATGGTACTAAGGGAAACCAAAAGATGACATGAAGTTTCATGCAGTATATTTTTTTTAATGATTTAAAAAATCTCTACTGCATTTGCTTTTTTATACCTGCTCTCAATCATAATCTTGGCTGTTTTTGCACATCCTCCCTCTCTTCCCCTCCCTGCCCTTTTTTGAGTTGGGGGTCTGTGCTCTGTTGCCCAGGCTGGAATACAATGGTGTGATCACGGCTCACTGCAGCCTCTACTTCCCAGGCCCAAGCAATCCTCCTACCTCAGCCTCCTCTTGTGTACTCCTCCTCTTGTGTCCTCCTCCTCCGCCCACTCAATGAAGACAATGAGGATAAAGACTTTAGGATGACCCATTTCCCCTTAATGAATAGTAAATACATTTTTTCTGCCTTATGATTTTCTTGATAGCTTTCAACAGTAGGGTATTAGTAGTTGAGTTTTGGGGAAGTTAGAAATTATACATAGATTTTCAACTGTGCTAGGGGTCAACCCCTCAGCCCCTGCATTGTTCAAGGGCCAACTATAATTTTATTGATAAGCATTAATATAATATTATACATGGTTCTTTTTTTAAAAAAATATTACTTTTATTTATTTATTTTTTATTATACTTTAAGTTCTAGGGTACATGTGCATAACGTGCAGGTTTGTTACATATGTATACTTGTGCCATGTTGGTGTGCTGCACCCATCAACTCGTCAGCACCCATCAACTCGTCATTTACATCTCAGGTATAACTCCCAATGCAATCCCTCCCCCCTCCCCCCTCCCCGTTATAGGCCCTGGTGTGTGATGTTCCCCTTCCCGAGTCCAAGTGATCTCATTGTTCAGTTCCCACCTATGAGTGAGAACATGCGGTGTTTGGTTTTCTGTTCTTGCAATAGTTTGCTGAGAATGATGGTTTCCAGCTGCATCCATGTCCCTACAAAGGACTCAAACTCATCCTTTTTTATGGCTGCATAGTATTCCATGGTGTATATGTGCCACATTTTCTTAGTCCAGTCTGTCCTGACCTCAGTCTCATATACATGGTTCTTGACTGGAGTTCTTTTTCTGACCCTTTTCCCTTTTTTGTTTGGAATTTCCCTCCCTTCTCCTTCTCTATCTCTGTCTACATAACCCATGTAGAAAACTTGGTGCTCATACATGACACATTTTTGCATACATGTATGTGTGTAGGGTTTTCCTTTTGTGGGGGAGTTCATTGTTTAACAAATACAGGTTCGTTTTATATACCTTTTGTCAAGCTCTTCTCATGAATAACTATCTTCTATTTCTATTTTACTTCATTTTTAAAAACTCATTAAGTGCCTTTTTAGCATTTATTGCTGTTATTGCTATGATTCTATAGTTTTTTCCATATTTAATTTGTTGATGAAGTGAATTTTATTGATTTTCTGGTACTGAGGTACCCTTATGTTCCTGGGATAAACCCAGGTTGGTCTCCGTATGTAGATCTTTTTGATATACAGCTGAATTCTGTTATTTGCTAATATTAGTTCAGAGTTTCTGTAACAAATCAATCATAAGCCAGATTTGTTAATAATTTCTCATCTCTCAAGTTTGAGAATTAAAATTATGCTTGGTTTCATAAATGAATTGGTTTATTTCTTAATTGCCTTTTGCCATTTAATAATAGAATTATGGGTTAGATAAAACTCAGCTGTGAACCTGTCTGGTCATAGTGCCTTTTTCTGATTTTTTTCCACTTATTGAATCCATTTGATGATTTATATTTTCTTGGGAAATCATCTGTTTCTTTTAAGGCTTTCAAATTTGTTGACATGAAGTTCCATGCAGTGTATATTTTTAATGGTTTAAAAAATACCTACTGTATTTGCTTTTTTATACCTGCTCTCAGTCATAATCTTGTCTGTTTTTGCACATCCTCCTTCTGTTCCCCTCCCCGCCCTTTTTTGAGATGGGGGTCTGTGTTCTGTTGCCCAGGCTGGAATACAGTGGTGTGATCACGGCTCACTGCAGCCTCTACTTCCCAGGCCCAAGCAATCCTCCCACCTCAGCCTCCTGAGTAGCTGGGACTACAGGCATGTGCCACCATACCTGACTAGTTTTTTTTTCCTTAATTTTTTGTAGAGACAGAGTCTTGTTATGTTGCCTAGGCTGGTCTGGAGCTCCTGGGCGCAAATAGTCTTCCCACTTAAGCCTCCCAAAGTGCTGGGATTATAGGTAGTGTGAGCCACTGTATCTGGCCTCTCCCCCTTTTCCTTTACTCTTTCCCCTGCCTTTCCCCTCACCACCCCCACCACACTCACCTTTTCTTTATCTTATCCTTAATTGAACATTTGAGGGGTTTTTCTGTTTTATTGGTGGCTTCAGAGAGCCAGCTTTGGGCTTATGTGTCCTTTTTTATTTTTTATTAATTTGAACTTTTATCTTTTTTATAAAATCTTCCTTTTGAAGTAGAAGCTGTCCTTTTCTAATTGCTTAAGATTAGTGCAAAGTTCTTTTTTATTTGTAAAATACCTTCATTAATATTGAAGGCATTTGACACTAAAGCCTCCTCAGAGAAAATCTTCTGGAGCGTTCTATAAATTTTGATATGAAGTATTCTCTTTTCCATTGCTTTCAAGATATCCTCCAGTTCCCCTTTTGATTTCTTCTTTGATCTAAGAATATGTTTCTTAATTTCTAAGTAGTTAAGATTTTTTGGTTACCTGATTATTTAATCCTAATTTTATTGGACTGTGATCAACGAAGTATCCTTTAAATTTTTAATTTTAAAGGTTTGCAAAGGTTTTCTTTGTTGCCAAATATGCAGTTAATCTTTAAAAATGTGGCATAGGCATAAGAAAAAATGTATATTCTTATTTGAGAAATAACTTTTTGTCATGTTCTTGAATTTTAAGGATTTTTAGTTGCTGTATTATTTGGTGCATACGTACGTCTACCTTTTATATTTCTTCCAAAACCATGAGTTTAGTAATATATCACTCTATCCATCAGTGCCTTTAAGCTCAAGTCCAACTTATCTGCTGTTAATTTTGCCATCCCTGTCTTCTTCCTTGCATTTGCCTGGTATCTCTTTGTTTTGTGTATTATTTTCAACTCTATTTGTCCTTTTAGGTATGTCTCTTGAACAGCATTGATTTATATATATTTTTTAACACAACCTTATAGGCCCTTTAGTTGAATAAATCAGTCTGTACACATTTAAAGTAATAAGAAACAGGCTTGATTTTGTTTCTTGCATCTTATTTTTATTGGTTCAGCTTTTATTCTCATTTCCCCATTTTTGATGTTTTGATCAAGTTATCCTTTTTTTTTTTTTTACTTGATAATATGGAAGTTCTTCACTTTCCATTTTTTTAGTAACAGCTTTATTATAAAATAATTCAGCCATTTAGTGTGTACAATTCAGTAGCTTTTAGTATATTCACAGTTTGTGAAACTATCACCACAATCAGTTTTAGAACATTTTCATCACCCCATGAAGAAACTTTAGCCATCTAAATTACCATCAGTCTCCTTTCTGTGTCTTTAGTTTTGCCTATTCTAGACATTTCGTATCAGTGGAATCATATCATATGTGGACTTTTGTGACTGGCTTCTTTCAGTTAGTGTAATGTTTTCAAGCTTCATCCATGTCACATGTCTCAGTATTCCATTCCTTTTTCTTGTTGAATAATATTCCATTGAATATATATACCATATTGTATTTATTCATCACTTGAACATTTGGGTTGTTTTCATCTATTGGCTATTATGAATAATGGCAAAACCTTTATGTACAAGTTTTTGTGTGGACCTAGTTTTCATTTTTCTTGGGCATATACCCAGGAGTGGAATTGCTGGGTCATATGATAACTCTGTGTTCAACATTTTGAGAAACTACCAGACTGTTGTCCAAAGTGACTGCACCATTTTACAATCCCAGTGGCAGTGTATGAAGGTTCTAGCTTCTTCGTATTCTTGTCGGCACTTGTTAGTACCTGTTGTTTTGATTCCGGCCTTCCTCGTGGGTGTGAAGTGGAAGCTCATTGAGGTTTTGACTTGTGTTTCCTGAATGACTCATGATGTTGAGCATCTTCTCGTATGCTAACTGCCCATTTGCATATCCCATTTGGAGAACTGTTTATCAAAGTCTTTTGCCCATTTTTAAATTGAGTCATTTATCTCATTTTTAAATTGAGTTCTTTATATGTTCTGAATATTCCTTATATAGTCTTATCATGTATATGACTTCCAAATATTTTCTTCCATTTAGTGGGTTGTCTTTTCACTTTCTTGATGATGTCCTTGGAAACACGAAAGTTGTACATTTTGTGACATCCCATGTATCTATTTTTCTTTGTTTGTATGTGTTTTTGGTGTCCTAGCTAAGAAACCATTGACAAGTTTCAGATCACTAAGATGTAACCCTATGTTTTCTTCTAAGAGCTTTATCATTTTACACTTACATTTACATCTTTGGTCTATTTTGAGGTTTTTTGGTATATGATGTAAGGTTTCCATTTTTTCTTTTGCATGTAGATGTTCAGTTGCTTCAGCACCATTAATTGAAAAAACTGCTTTTCCCCCATTGAATTATTTTGACACCTGTGTCAAAAATCAATCGATTGTAATTTATTTTCCATTTTAATAACTATCCCTTTCTTTTTGACTACTTCACAATCAAATGTGTATTGCTCTAGAGTCATTTGAAAACAGTATGCTATTTCCCCAGGTAAGACTACTTTCCCCTGAACAAGACCCTCTATGTCATGAATTCTTATTTAACTTTTATCATACTCAGTCCCAGAGATTGACTGCTGTCCTTTTACATTACATACATACATACACACCAGATACGTCAAATATACATTTTGTTCAAGTGTAAATGTTTGCTTAAGTCAAGACGAAGCCAATTATGGAAGGAATTTCTAGGATACAGGAGTACTGCCTGAACTTTTGTTTAAAAAATTTACACTGTATTAGATCCAAAATTATAAAGGTTGACAAGGTAGTATAGGTATAATAATGTCTCATGCTGTCAGTGGCTTGATTGTACCTGTAGTCACTCTGCCACATATTTGTGAAAATTAAGGGAAATTCAGTTGGGACTGGGGACTGGGCAAGGCAATTTGGGCTACAACTGTGAACACAGGGTACTTCTGCCAGTGACGTCTCCACCATCCTCTCCAGCAGTAGCTCTCTGAGATAAAGGTTTACCTTCTTTTCATCTCCTAGACTTGAGGATTTGACCAGTCCACAGGATGATGCAGTTTCATGGACATGAACCCATGAACAAATCCTTGGTTCACTGCTTAAAGGTATTCTTTGAATATTTTTAGGAGTAAATTTCAGGTGTTGCCCCCACTATAATTTTTACTTGTGATATTTCTGCATGCAATTATTTCCTCTCACAGTAGCTTGAGGTAAAACTAGGAATGTGGCAATGGAACAATATGTCTCTCTTTCAAGATAAAATAAATCATTTTTGAACTTCTTTCTGCATCTCAGATTTTTTTTTTCTATGAACATTAGTTTTGGTGTCTTCTGTAAAGAGACAATAGATATCATGTAAGAAACACTTATGATCTCATGACACATCAGTTTGGTTACCCAGAATTCCCTGGGCCAGCCAACCAGAAAGGGAGAGAGAAACATGGCTGATTTCCTCATTAATCTAACAAGCAAGCTGTCAGACTCAAAGGCCTGGATGTGTTTGCATAGCCAAATGTCTGCCGTACAAGACACAGAAGGAGCACATTAATTCAAGGAAGAGTATTTTTTTTTTTTTCTGTAACATGGTTTCCAGGAGGAACTTAATAATCAGGATTCATAGCTTGGGCAAATCTGAGCAATTCTTCATCTTCTAACTACTGAAAATGATAATTTGTTCACGAGAATCATTTTAACAGCCATTTTGAGTGTTGATTTAGTATCCATAAACTTAAAACTACAAGGAATTGTCTTAAGACATTCTTAAGAGGTCTGTTATTGAAAACAAACATTTTTCTGTAACTCTTTTCTTCAAGCTCTGAATATTATTTTTTAGTCCCAGATTGAAAGTGATGTATTTTGGGCTGGGGCATGGTGGTTCACGCCTGCAATCCCAGCAGTTTGGGAGGCCAGGGCAGGCGGATCACCTGAGGTCAGGGGTTCAAGACCAGCTTGACCAACGTGGCGAAACCCCGTCTCTACTAAAAATACAAAAACTAGCTGGGTGTGGTGGTGCACGCCAGTAATTCCAGCTACTCGGGAGGCTGAGGCAGGAAAATTGTTTTTGAACATGGGAGGTGGAGGTTGTAGTGAGCCAAGATTGCGCCATTATACTCCAGCCTGGGCAACAAGAGTGAAACTCTGTCTCAAAAAAAGTGATATTGTCAAACTTGATTGTGAAATTTTTATCCCTGAATTTTTAAAGTGGTGTAGTTGAGTTTTTGCTTTTAACTCATCATCACCAGATGAAGAATTCCCAAATAGGAATGTTTCTTGAAATAGTTATAGCCTAGGCCGGGCGCGGTGGCTCAAGCCTGTAATCCCAGCACTTTGGGAGGCCGAGACGGGCGGATCAC
>NW_012113808.1:1552426-1571391 GCF_000951035.1 Colobus angolensis palliatus
GTGAAACCCCGTCTCTACTAAAAAATACAAAAAACTAGCTGGGGGAGTTGGCGGGTGCCTGTAGTCCCAACTACTCAGGAGGCTGAGGCAGGAGAATGGCGTAAACCCGGGAGGCGGAGCTTGCAGTGAGCTGCGATCTGGCCACTGCACTCCAGCCTGGGCGACAGAGCAAGACTCCATCTCAGAAAAAAAAAAAAAAAAAGAAATAGTTATAGCCTGAATAAAATTAAATGACTATAAAATTACCCTAAGTACTTAAGGGCTATTTAGTATTATGAAAGCTAATATATGAAATAATTCTCCAAAGATTATAATTATGATATAATCTAAACTCTATTGTTCTGTCTTGTATTATTACTTAAATTTTATAACTGTCATTTCTAAAAGGATAAATATTCTTTCTAAAGTTATCTGGGCAACATACTCATAATATTTCTGTTAACTCTCATTCTGTTTCTCAATTTATATACTTGAAGGCTCTTAATTTCTTAATACTTTTTGCCTATAAAATTAGCAGCTTTACAGTCTTTAATTATTGCAACACTTTACTCTTGCAATAATAACTAAACATTTCTACTTTAACTAACAGAATTTCAAACTGTAAAGCACCTTAACATATTTTTAGTCTGAGTTGCATATTAGAATTATCTGTAAAAATAAATACTGTGGCATTAATTTAAAAACTGAATTGTATGTCTCGTGCATATCACTGAGATGTGTTCTGCTTAGGCATGATGAGAATCTATACGATTAAATGACGCTAATCACCCATCAAATTAAGGGTGTCAGAAACAATATTGAAATAGGCATCAACCATTCACCCCTGAGAAGGCCCAAGACCGTTCGGCTCGTTGGTCATCAGTTCTTTCTCCTCTTTTCTCACCGTAAGGTCTTGGTTCTGGTCCATATATTTTTAGAGACCATTTTTTACTGTTATCCTCAGCCATGGGGGCTGTTGGTATATATAGCTGGTGCTCGAACAACACAAGGCTTAGGGGAACTGACCTCCCACACAGTCAAAAATCTGTGTATAATTTTATCTCCCCAAAATCTTAACTAATAACAGACTACTGTTGACTGGAAGCTTTACCAATAATATAAATGGTTAATTAACAAATATTTTGTGTGTTATATGTATTATATACTGTATTCTTAAAGTAAGCTAGAGAAAAAATGTTATGAAGAAAAATCATAAGATAGAGAAAATATATTTACTGTTCTTTTAGTGGAAGTGGATCATCTACGCCTTCTTCAGGTTGAGAAGGCTGAGGAGAGAAGGATGAGGAGGGGTTGGTCTTGCTGTCTCAGGGGTGGCAGAGGAGGAAGGAAATCTGGGTATAAGTGGACTACACAGGTCAAACCCCTGTTGTTCAAGGGTCACCTATACTCTGCATTTTTTTCTTCATATATCTTTTTTTTTTTTAAAAAACGGAGTCTGTCTCTCTGTTGCCTAGGCTGGAGTGCAGTGACACAATCTCAGCTCACTGCAAGCTCCACCTCCCAGGTTCACGCCATTCTCCTGCCTCAGCTGCCCAAGTAGCAGGGACTACAGGCACCTGCCACCACACCCGGCTAATTTTTTTGTATTTTTAGTAGAGATGGGGTTTCACCTCTTCATATATCTTTTTTTAAAAAAATCATGATAGCTGAGTGATACCTTGCCTCGGGAAGCCATTCTTTTTTTTTCTTTTCTTTTTTTTTTTTTGAGACACAGTTTCGCTTTTGTTGCCCAGGCTGGAGTACAATGGCGCAATCTCGGCTCACCACAACCTCCACCTCCGTGGTTCAAGCGATTCTCCTGCCTCAGCCTCTCGAGTAGCTGGGATTACAGATATGTGCCACCACGCCCAGCTAATTTTGTATTTTTTGGTAGAGATGGGGTTTCTGCATGTTGGTCAGGCTGGTATCGAACTCCTGACCTCAGGTGATCTGCCCGCCTCGGCCTCCTAAAGTGCTGGGATTACAGGCATGAGCCACCGTGCCTGGCCAAAAAAAAAAATTATTTATATATATATATATATATATATATTTGAGATACGATCTTGCTGTGTCTCACACAGGCTAGAGTACAGCAGCACAGTTGCAGCTCACTGCAGCCTCAGCCTCCTGTGCTCAAGCGATCCTCCCCTCCCACCTCAGCCTCCCAAGTATCTCAGACCACAGGCATCTGCTACCACACCTGGCTAATTTTTTAAATTATTTGTAGAGATGGGGTCTCCCTATGTTGCCCAAGCTGGTCTTGAGCTCCTAGGCTCCAGCAGTTCTCCTGTCTCAGCCCCTGAGTAGCTGGTGTGCATGTTTTCTCATGGCATGTATCTAGAGCTTGGCGTCTTCACTGCCCCTGTTCATCCATCCCTTTTCCTCCCAGGTCTCAGGATCACCCTCCCAGTCTCATAGCTTGACGCCTTCCACCCTGCATCCTCCACTCTGTTATTTCCTGGTCTTGATCTTTTGAGTGACTAACTCAAGAATCCTGTGTGCCCACCTTCTTCTTCTTGGATAGTTGTTTTGTTGGGAAATCATGTTTTCTAGTTACAAGAAATCTTTTTTTCCCCTCCTGTGTACGTTGCAGTAGAATCCTCTTGAGCACTATAGTTATTTTAATTGAAATTCAAGTTGTCTGTATCCTCCAGTAGTTCCCTCTTTCTGGGGGTGTGTCTGTTTCTTCTGGGCTGTGCTCCTTGTATGTTGCTGAGACTCTTGGAAGGGGTTATCACTCTTTGTAGGCTCAGGGGGCCTGGGTCTGGTGGAGCACTGGTAGGGTTGGCGGGCCTGCCATGGTGGGAGAGAAGGCGGCTCTTCCCGTGTCCAGAGCGGACCCTGCATGACCTTCCCTTTGCTTGTGGGCCCTGGGACTGGCAGCTCTACCTCTTGCGCAGCTGCTGCTTTGCCCCTGGAGCCTGGGAATCCAGGCAGAGCACTCGGGATGGGGCTGGTTTTCCTCCAGGGCCCACAGGTCTCCCCAGGCCAGCCTCATCTGAGGCCTTTGACTCTTAAGATCCTCATCCTGAGGCTCTTGGGCTGGCCCCTCCAGCTTGAGAGGGAGGAAGCCCTACACTCGACCTCTCCAGCAGGAAGCACACTGAGTAAACCCAGCCACTTCTTCTCGCTGCTGTAGAGACAGAAGGGGGACAAGTGGAGGGTGGGGGGCGATATTGGGCTCAACCATCTTCACTCAGATACCTGAAAGGCTTGATCTCAAGGAAAAGAGTAAACATTGATAGGGCAGCACTCTACTTAAATTATTTTATTTCACACTTAGGTGTAAGTATTGTTATCACCATTACACAAATGAAACAGATATTGGTAGATTAAGAAACTTCAACAGGAAGTAGTAGTGGTGGAGTCAGAAATTGAACTGGATGTGCTTTGGTCAAACTCTCAGGTGCTTTTGCAGCCACCCATGTTTCTGTTAGAGAAGAGGCCTGGAGGCATGCCTGCCATACAGTAAGCACTTGGTGTTCGCTGTTCTTGTCCGGTAGGACTCTTAACGACCTCACAATGACACAACGATGGGCAGCTGGGAAGAAAACGATAGAGTGATGTGTAGTTTACAAAGACGTGATCTTGTAGTTGCTTGGATGAAGACAAGGATCCATTAAAAGCAGAAGTCTCCCTAACAAACCTCATTCTGGAACATCAAGTTCAATGGCCGTATAAACAGTTGCTCAAACCTGCCATATCATTGGCAGAGAGTCACATATGTTCTACCAGACTAAATATATAATCATTGAGACATATTAAAATGTTGCTGGCTGGGCACTGGGGCTCATGCCTATAATCCCAGTGATTTGGAAGGCCAAGGCGGTAGGACTGCTTGAGCCGAGGAGTTTGAGACCAGCCTAGGCAACATAGCGAGACCCCATCTCTACAAAAAATTTTAAAAATTAGCCAGGAGTGGTGGCATGTACCTGTAGTCCTACCTACTTGGGAAGCTAAGGCAGCAGGATTGCTTGAGCCCAGGAGTTTGAGGCTAAACTCAAAGGCAAAGCCCCCTCCCGCAACAGTGAACTCTCTTCGCACCGCTGCACTCCGACTTTGGTGGCAGATCAAGACCCTGCTATAAAAAAAATAGTTAAAATGTTGCTATTGCTATCATTAAAAGCTTTTTGCTTTGGTCTTTAGAGATAACTTCTCACTTTCTACCTGGAGAACCGTTCCTGGACCTTCCCCGAGGGTAGTGAGGAGAGGCATTCGGCCATGTGGACTTCTGTAGGTCTGCTTAGGCAGTCAACTCCCAGGCCCACTCCCTCTAGGGTGATGACTTGTGTGTGGACATGGATGTCAGTTTCATTTAGAATCAACTCAAATGGACTCTGTAGCTCACGAGAAATGTGGTTACAGAATATGCTTAGTAATGCTTGGCATGATCACTTCTTGTTTTTAAGGAAAGACTGAAAAAATCTGAGCCTGAAAGGCTTCATCTGGACTCAAATCAAAACTCCCTTCTCTCCCCCTTCCCGTCACCCACCACTTCCTGGCAGTAGCTTTGGCATCTGGGGCTGCTTCTGTCTTACAGTATGTGGCACTTCAGGAGCCCTTGCCCTCTCCCTCTCCACAGCTCATCAGAGTCCATCCAGCTCTCAAAGGCCAGCAGCCCTGCCTCTCCTGGCCTGGGAGCAGTGGATGTCAGCCCTGTTGGCTCTCGGTGTGCCAGGAGGTGTGTCGTATGGGGAAGTGAGTAGCACACCTGCCTGTGTTGCCAGGGTGCCTCCAAGCCCATGTGCAGGAGAAAACCGACCCCAGGAAAGAAAGCCCGGTGATTAGAAGTCAGCAAATGTGGCCGGAGGCCTGAGGGCTCTGATGTGGGGAAAGCCCGGGCAGCAGAAACCCTAGAAGATTATGAAGGGTAAAACCTGATTACTTGCTGAGGCCAGTGTGTTTTCAGTGTTTCTTTAATC
This sequence comes from Colobus angolensis palliatus, assembly GCF_000951035.1. Taxonomy (NCBI): domain Eukaryota; kingdom Metazoa; phylum Chordata; class Mammalia; order Primates; family Cercopithecidae; genus Colobus; species Colobus angolensis. Next base: position 1,557,328 of record NW_012113808.1, read on the forward strand.
CACTGGAAGTCAGAGGTGAGTGAAAATTTTGTAAAAGAATTATTTATTCCTTCTGGGTCTTGCTGCCTTTTGATCTTGGCATAGGACAAGGGTCTGCTCGAGGGTCCTGTTTCGAGGGAAACAGCATCTTTCCTTAGTGCTGTTTGCTATTCATGCTCCTCCCTGGCCCCAAGCAACAGGCCAGATCAGGCCTTCATGGGACAAGTCAGGAGTTCCCCGTGAGAAGAGCCGCCTCAACGGGGATGAGCAGCCCCTGAGCACGTACTGCCTGCTGGAGGCCGTGTTATACACGTGCGCATATGCTGACCTGCCATGAGTGCCTCCTATGTCCAGTGTGCATTGTCTGTGCCCCATAGCAGGTGAGGGGTGGAGCCAGGATGTGTTCCTGTGACCCAAGGGAGCCTGTGACCCAGGTGCCAAGGCCAGCGTCCTTAACTCCCACCACGCAGCTCCCCTAATGGTGAATGTGGCCCAGCCCCCTGTCCTGACCATCTGCATAGGGCCATTCCTTCTGGTAAATGTTAGGTATCAGGTGGGAGGGGCAGTGAATGAGGAAGGAGACAAGGACACTCTCCAGGTAACTGTAGATAATATGCATGCTTCTCAGGGTGTTGATAGAATCTCATGGGCTTTAGTATCTAGGTCAGAATTCTGACTTGTTAGTTTGTAGTTATGTGTTCTCTGAGTCCGGTTTCTCATTTATAAAGTAGAGAAACTTCAACCTGATTTACTACAAGGTGGTCGTGAACATTGAATTGTGCAGCCTTTCTGTTGGAGATGGGATCTTGCTATGTTGCCCAGGCTAGAGTGCAGTTGCTATTCACAGGTGCAGTCATCATACTACAGCCTAGAACTTCTGGTGAGTGATACACCCACCTCAGCCTCTGAAGTAGCTGGGACTGCTGGCACGTGCCACCGTGTCCAGCTTAAATTGTGCAACATTTATAAAACCTCTTTTTTAGTGTCTGGCACATGACAAGTACTCAGTAAGTATTGGCACTTCTCCTGCTACTGTTCTTTTGGGACCACGCAGTGGATAGTGAAGCACCCAGGTTTTAAGTCTTACTGAGCCCCCATTATGTCTCAAGCACCGTTTTGGGCTTTTAGAATACATCAGTGAACCAAATAGATTCTGGCCTGCATGATCTAGAGTGGGTAACAGACGATAAGCAGTGAACCAATAAGCAGATGGCATGTTAGAAAGGAAATGTTGTAGGAGAAGGAAACAGTAGGCGGGTTTAGGGGGCTTGAGAGTGATAGGGGAGGGGTGTAAGGCATCAGTTGCAGAATTAAATAGGGTGGGCAGGCCTGATTCAGAAGGTAAGATTTGAGCAAACCTCCCAGGCAGTGAAGGAGTTGGACCAGTGCATTTCTGGGAAGTGGAGATCCCCACCATCCAGGTGAGGCACCTGGCAGTGTGAGGCCCGAGGCGGGAGTATGCCTGGTGGGCAAGGCGCAGAGGAAGGAGGAAGGTGGTCAGAGAGTTGCAGGGTGGAGGCGGGGCACAGAGGGCCTTGCAGGCTATGGGAAGAACTTGGCTTGCACTTTGAATGAGATGGGGAGCCTTTGGTGGATTTTTAGCAAAGGGATAACATAGCCCTGTGTAAGTTTTAAAGAGATGCTGTGAGTGCCAGGTTGAGAACAGACCCTAAGAGGACAAGCGTGGGATCTGGCTCCCACCATAACCTGGCAAGAGATGGTGGAGACGATGAGACGCCTTCAGATTCCCGACATGTTTTGAAGTTAGGACCAGCTGGCTGCCCCGATGAATTGCATGTTTCGATGGATTGCATGTTTCAACCATAGGAACTGAGTGTTGGAAGGATCTCCGGCAACGTGGGCAGGAGAAATAAGCGTCATTTTGTGAGTTTGGATTGAGTAACATGTGCCCTCAGCAGCGTCCTGCGGTCTGCGGGGATCCTTCAGTCACTTGACCCTATCCCCACTGCACATTCCTGTGGTCGTGACTGGTGACAGTGGGAGTAGCACTGGTAGTAGATGTCTGAGAGAGGACCAGACCAGAAGGCAGGCTCTACATGGTCTGTGATGGCTGCATTCAGGAGTGTCGAGGAGATGGCATGTACCAGGCCATTGAGGAGATGGCTACCTGCCTTCTCCTGTAAACATATAGGTAACCAGACCCATGGGAGGGCTTTGGAAGAGGGTGGGGCCATAGTGAGGGGTTAAGTCTGCAGGTAGCCACCTCCTGTGGGATCAGCTCCCCAGGGCATCCCTGGGCTGGACCTCCTGCTCAGAGCAGTCAGCTCTGTGGGAGAATGGACTCCCTGAGAAAACGCCAAGTGTATATCAGCAAAGTTGGGGGCTGTTCTCATGGAGCAGGGTTGCCAGACAGAATACAGGACACAGTAAAATTTAGATTTCAGATGTTATAATAATCGTTCAGCTTAAACTTGCCGGTCGTATCACATGGGCTATATTTACATGTGAAAAAAAATTACTTGTTGTTTATTTGAAATCCAAATAGCGCTAGATATCCTGTATTTTAATTTGCCAACTCAGGCTACTGTCTTGGTGTGATCTTGCTCGCTGATGAGCTGCACCTGAGACTTAGCCGGCTCCCTTAGTAACCTGTGAGAGTTGCCAAGAAACAAGACTCTGAAAGAGCCATTGAATTTTGTGGAGAAAAGGTTCTGCTGGGCTCCTGGGTCTGTCTTTCCCAGTTTTCAGAGCCTGGCCCTGAGCTCATTGGAGCACTCTGCATCCAGCCCTTCCGTTTCTGTTTCAGACTAGCTGCTCTGGGAGACTGCATGCCGGCCCATGGCTGGGTTTTGAATCTTGCCGAATGTGACAGTGCAGGCCCTGAGGGAGGTTGTGCTGAGGACTGAGAGCAATGCGCTGATGCTTGAGATCTTCACCCGCTGAAAACCCAGTTCTGGGAGCTGTGGGGTGGTGTCACTGCCAGGAGCCCAGAGGTCTTGGGTGGGCTCTGCCTACTGAGGGCTTATGGTCTGGCCTGCTGGGGAGATGACCTTGCCCAAGACCCCTGTCTCTAGTTCCGTCCTCGAACTGCCTAGTTCTGTCTGGTTCTGCTGAACAGCGCCTCCCGTCTGTCACAGGCTGAGTTGTGTCCACCCCAAATTCATATGTTGAAGTCCTAAGCCCTAGTACTTCAAAATGTGACCTTCTTTGGAGATAAGGTCTTTAAAGAGGTAATTAAGGTAAAATGAAATCATATGGGTGGGCCCTAATCCAATCTGATTGGTGTCCCAATAAGAAGAGATGAGGACACAGACACACAGAGGGGAGCCCATGCGAAAACACGGAGACCGCCCTGTGTGAGCCAGGAGAGAGGCCTCAGCAGGAAACAAGCCTGCCAACACCTTGATCTCGCACTTCCCGCCTCCAGCACTGCGAGATAATAAAGTTCTGTTGTTTAAGTCACCGTTCTGTGGTACTTTGTTATGGCTGCCTAGCAAATGAATGTACCATCCTATAAGATGAGACGTGCAAGGCTAGAGAGGAAAGCAAGGCAGGGACGCTGAATTCTGGGGGTTCAGATGGAGCGGTCTCAGCTCTGTGCCACTCAGTGTTTTGCCAACTGGAACTGTTTCAGGGTCCTGTAGGAGTGCCTGGGTGCCAGATGTGCCATTTCGGGCTGGAAGGGAACCCATTAAAGCTGGCCTTGCAGATCTGTGAGAGGGGAATGACTCCTTCTCCAGGGCACAGGTGGCAATGGCTTCTGAGCAAGAGGAGTCTATGTGCCCGTGTAGGGGACGCTATCCCCAGAGCCAGCTCTGTACTCTCACATAGAGCTGGAATCTTTTACTTTTTCTTTTTTTTTTTGAGACAAAGTCTCACTCTGTCGCCCAGACTGGAGTGCAGTGGTGCAATCTCGGCTCACTGCAAGCTCCGCCTCCCGGGTTCATGCCATTCTCCTGCCTCAGCCTCTCAGGTAGCTGGGACTACAGGCGCCCGCCACCATGCCACGCTAATTTTTTGTATCTTTGGTAGAGACGGGGTTTGACTGTGTTAGCCAGGATGGTCTCCATCTCCTGACCTCGTGATCCACCCGCCTCGGCCTCCCAAAGTGCTGGGATTACAGGCGTGAGCCACCGCGCCCGGCCTAGAGCTGGATTCTTCCTGGCAGCATCCTGTGGTTAAGCTTTAGAGAAGGCAAGGCACATAAGGAAAATGTCATTCGGCTCAGAAGCTCTGAGCCTGCTGATCTTCCTTGAGGAGGTCTGACTTCGCTGTGGGTTTGAGCTGTAACATGCCTATGGAAGAGATCACCATCTTAAATCACAGGCCCACGATTTTTGCATCTGTGTATGCCCAGGCATTCCTTGAGGAGATTTGGGGAAAAATAATCCCAGAGCTATTTTTATGGCAGTGACATCTTTGGGTAATTAAAATTATTTTTATGTCATTGTTCTTAGGCATGAACTTGATAAATATTCTTAAATCTTCTTTGTTGCTTGGATTAATTTGCCATTTAAAGATTCATCTTTATAAAAATGTCACTTTATATGTCAAAAACTAGGAATTAGAAGACTGGGTAGATTTAAGGAAACGAGCAAAGCTTGATTCTGTATTGGTTTTGTTATGCTTTAGAACTTCAAATTATGAAAGTTTTACTTTTGCTACTTGAATGCTATGGTGATATTTTTGCTTTGAATTCCATGGTTAGGGAGATAATTAGAAAATGTAACCAGTGAGGTTAGCAAAGCCAGGGTAGTAGTTCCACGTGGCAAATCAGTACAGCTTGCGAGGTGGGCCTCCAGATTTCTGCGCGGGAACAGTGGGAAGGAACTCCTCCACAGTGGTAGGGGTGAAGGGCTGGTGTGAGCATGCAGGTGTGTGTGCGGGTGGGCGATGGGAGGCCTCAGTGGAGTCTTGATTCCCAGCTCTTGGAGTCAGGTCACAGAGAGCAGAGGATTTGGCATAAACCAAGATGATCTCCCTCTCCAGTGGCAACAGTGTGCCTCCCAGCTATCCTTAGAAAGGACCCATGGGGTGTGACTCCAAACCCCTAGAAAGGGCCGTAGGTGTGGGACATTTCCAGGAATGCTCTGATTTCCAGCATGATTTTAAATGTGAGTGGCCATTGTACATAGCACCTTGCCTACAGGCGCTGCAGTCTGATCCACACACAATCCCATGGGGAGGGTGTCTCCCCACCAGTGTATGCGCCTGGTTTTAAATGCAAGGAAATGGAGGCTCTGAGAGCAGAGTGGCCTTCCGGGGTCTCATGTCAGTACACAGTGTTTCAGGTGGACACCACGGTTTTGTAACTCCAAAGCCCAGGCCCTTCCTGTGATGCCCCCATGTGTGCCATCCTCAGGTGCCTCAGGATAGGTGTGTCTCTGGGTTAATGTGGTCTCATCTTCAGTAGCTTGTGGTCCATTCAAGATGAATGGGGGGCACCAAAATGTACTTTAGCTGCCAAGGGGGCTGGAAGGAGAACCTGATAGGAGTATGGGTGAGTGGAGGAGGACCCTGGCTGCGGAAGTAGGGGGATGTTGAGGGGGAGGAGGATAGAGTGAAAGGGAGGATGGTGGGGATGGGGGAGGAGGGTGGAGAGTGAAAGGGAGGAGCTTGGGGAGCAAAGGGGGAGGAAGATGAAGAGAGGAACTTAAAAATAGAGAGTAGAGGAGAAGGAGTGTTGGGGTAAAAGGGAGAAGTGTGGGAGTAAAAGAGAAGAGTGTGGGGGTAAAAAGGAATGTGGGTAAAAGGGAGGAGTGTGGGGGTAAGAGGGAGGAGAGTGGGGAGTGGAGTAGTAGGAGGAACAGAAAGAGGGAAGCAAAAGGAGGATGGAGAGTGAAAGAGGAGCTTGAGGTTGGGGAGGAGGGTGAGAAGTAAAAAGGGAGGAGCTCAGGGATGGGGAGAAGCATGAGGAGAGGAGGGGAGGAGGGTGGGAATGAGAGAGGAGCTTGGGGATAGGGAGGAGTGTGAGGGGAGGAGGGAGGGAGAGGAGCTTGGGGATGGGGAGGAGCGTGAGTGGAGGGAAGGAGGGAGGGAGTGAGAGAGGAGCTCAGGGATGGGGAGGAGCATGAGGAGAGGAGGGGAGGGGGGTGGGCAATGAAAGGAGCTTGGGGTTAGGAGAGGAGGGCAGGGAGTGAAAGGAGCTCGGGGATGGGAAGGAGTGTGAGAAGCACAGTGGGAAGAACTTGGAGGACCCTGGCCAGCTCGGGGGAGGAGCAGCACAGGGAGGGGCTTGGGAGCAGAGGTGGGGTGTGGGCAGCAGGGGAGGAGCATCATTAGCAGTGCTCCACAATGAGCAAACCCTAGGAGTAGGCTCCCCCTCCTCACATTCGAAAACCTCCACTCCTGTAGCACAATAGAAGGGCAAAGTCAGAGTTGGTCCCTGTGGAGGATGTTAGGGGAAACGAAACAGAGGTTCTTGAGGGTACTGGGCACGTTTACCTAGCATGCTTTGCCCTGGTCCTTAGGCCTGAGACAGGAGGGAGCACCCTCACTGGCCCTGTGGGATGATCCCCATCCAGGAGTGGCTGATCTCCAGGGAGATAAAATAGGCATTTTTTGTTGAGTATGGGTATGGGATGTGGGGCGGCGTTCTCTGAGGAGCCATAGGTAGAATTTGTATAAAAGAAGTCCATGTTTCTGTAAGATCTGTAGCCCAATCAGAGGCGGAATGAGCCAGAAGAGCGGGAGAGCTGGAAGCCTGCAGAGGACACCAGCCTGGGGCGGGTGTGGCGGACTTTTGGGCGGGGAGCCAGTGAGGGAGAGGGCCTTGCGAAGCCACCTCTGTTTCTAAGCAGGCTGTGGACTGGCGGGCCGCGGGCCTATTATTTCCTTTTCTGAGCTCCTTCTGAGTCTCCTAAAGCGGACACTGCAATTGGGTGGAAGCCTCTGGCAGCAGAGACCCTCCTGTGTCCTGTGAGAATCGGGTGAGCCACCTCCTTAAAAGTGGGATGGTGAAGTGTCCTAGGGTGAGCCTCCTAGAGTCTGCTTCCTTGCCTCATCCTCCCATCCCCGCCAGTGGTCTCCTGTGTTGAGTGGCTGCACTGGCCCCGGAGCACAGCGCTACCCTCCCCCTCCCCTTTCCCTTCTCTTCCCTTTTTCCTCCCTCCTCCTCCTCCTCCCCCTTTTCCCTGCTCTTCCCCCTTCCTTCCTCCTCCTCTCCTCCTTTCCCTTGGCTTCCCTGTCTCCTCCCTCCTCCCCCCTCCCTTCCCCTTCTCTTCCCTTTTTCCTTCCTCCCCTTCCTCCTCCCCTAACCTATCTTCTTTTCTTCCCGTTCCCCTTCTTTTTCCCCTGTCCTCCTTCCTCTTCCTCCTCCACTTTCCCCTTCCTATCCCCCTCCTCTTTTTCTTCCTTTCTCCCTCTCCCCCTTTCCTTTTCCCTGATTCCCCCCCACCTGCCCTCTCTCCCTTTCCTCCCTCTTCCTCCTCCTCCCCTTCCTCTACCTCTCCCTCCAGTTCCTCTTCTTTTGCAGCTTCAGTTAGAGAGCTGTCTCCTCCTGCTGCTCCAGGCTTGGGCTGAGCCCCATGGGGTCTGGTGTGCTGTCAGCCAGGCCTGTCTTCCTGCCACTGGGCTGAACTTCTCTAGCTCAGCCCCTGCTTCCCCAGCCGGAGAGCCAGGCGCCGTGGGGCTTGTGTCTCCATCGTGTCGTGGACCCTCAGGGCCTCACGGGGGATCTCCTTGGGTGACAGCAGGCCACTGCTGAGGAGTGGGCGTGGAGCACAGGTTTTGGTAATGGGAAGTCCAGACAGTCCTCTGGTGAGGGACACGCTTGCAAGGAGCCCCGGAAGGACAGGCAGGAGGAGGCAAGGGCTGACAGCCTCAAAGTTCCAAAGCAGCTGCCCTCCCAGGGCTCCTGTGAGCCGGAGATAACAAAGCTCGGGTGCTTTGTAACTCAGCTTTGGCAGGGGAGAAGATCTGCCTAGAATTAACTGACATCTGAAGGCTTCCTGTCAAGCAGGCGTGTCATCAAAGCCTGGGGCTCATGAGCCGGCCTCGGGCTCTGGCCTTCCCCATCTTGACTCTCACCCAGTGAGATAGAAGGAGGGAAGATGCAGGGGTACGTGGGGCACAGGCATCCTCTCATCCTGGTGGGATGCCCCTCCAGGGCCGCAGGTTAGTGCTGATCCCCAACGGACCCCTGACTTTCCCCACACCTCTCACGGCCGCCCCTGTGTGGGGGGATGTGGCCAGGAAGCACTGAGGTTATCCGAAGCTGGTGGCAGCTGGGGATCAGCCCCATGACACATGACCAAGGCACTCTTAAGAGAAAAAAAATCAAAGCAAGTAGGAATTTCGTTTGGAGATCTGGTAGTGAAGCTTCACAGTCCTAGTAAGCCTCCGTTCAGCCTTTTCCTATAGAAAGTTCATTTCATCTTCTGTTCTTTTCTAACCGTATCATTAAAATGAGCAAACGCCCAGCAGGACTCCTGTGTCGGGCTCCCTTTAGGGGAGAAGGGCAGCTTGGTCCCCTTCTCTGGGGCAGGCTCGGGCCACTGCTGAGCATGGAAGAAAGATATGCAGCGTGGGGCTCGTTTCTTATTGAATTTAACGAAGATCAGTGCCAGGCGTTTGGGGCTGCTTGATAATTATAAAGCCTCTGCCATTTTTTGGCTACTAGAAATGGTGAGGAAGAGGTTTATTTTTCTGGAAGTAGCACTTCCTCCTGAGTGCACCAGAATACAGTAGGAGCTGTGTTTTATGGATGGCCAAATACAGCTCTCTCTCTCCTTGGTACCTCACAGTTTGGTCTTGGCAGTTGTTTTACTACAGGAAGCAAAAGCTTGTCACTGAGGTCTTAAGGTGTGAGGAGGAGGGAGAGGGGTGAGGAGAAAGGGTCTGATTTGACATTTGCTTTCTGTGTCATACTTTTCCCTGAGTCCAGGAAATTCACACATAAGGTGCACCTTAGCATATACCATTTTGTAATGATGCAATTTGAGAAATTCTCTATCTGTAAAACTTCTATTACATCCCTGCAGGGAAGGAGACCGCAAACTCATCTTTTTTCCTAGGGGAGAAAATGAGGGGGCAAAATTGGAAAATTGCTAAACTTATATGTGCAATTTCTGAATCTTTCCTAAATGTTTTGATGACTAAAAGGAGGGTGAGTCGGGACCATGTCTCAGGCCCTCGGAGATGTTACCATTAAGTCCTCATCTGCTTTGTTGCAGATGTCAGCGACGGTGACAGGCTGGTAGCAGCTCCCTCCCACCCCACGTCCCACACTCAGGCAAACTGTCCTACCTTGGCGACGTGCCCTGGTGCTTTCCTGATGAACCGAACTCAGTCACTATGACCAGTCGGTATGAAATGGAAGTGGATAAAAACTGGCAATGAGGCTGAGCATGGTAGCTCACGCCTGTAATCCCAGCACGTTGGGAGGCCAAGGCAGGCGGATCCCTTGAGGTGAGGAGTTTGAGACCAACCTGACTGACATGACGAAACCCCATCTCTACTAAAAATATAAAAATTAGCTGGCTGTGGTGGCATGCGCCTGTAATCCCCGCTACTCGGGAGGCTGAGACAGGAGCATCACTTGAACCCGGGAGGCGGAGGTTGCAATGAGCCAAGATCAGACCACTGCATTCCAGCCTTTTTTTGAGACTCCATCTCAGAAACAAAACAAAACAGAAAACGGGCAATGAGCCTCTTCTAAAACGCACCCAACAAGTGGGCTTCTCGAGATGTGCCAGCCAGCCTTCCCTGGCCCCGTGATTCTGAGCTGCAGGAGCACCCCAGGCTCCCTGGAGTGGGCAGGTAGGGATGGGCAGGGCTTAGAGATGCTGCAGGTGATTCTGATACCACCTCACCCCCTGGGTGAGATACCCGACCTTAGACTTTAGTTTGCCCTCACCCTTTGAAAGCCCACTGGGAAAGACCAGCAGTAATACAACTATTGTCAAACAAACGTAGGCTGATTTAGTTTGCTGCAGCCAGAGAGGATGCACCCCAGGAGAGGGGTGAGATGTTCAGGCGAGGTGAGAGGGGTTGGGAGGAGCCATGAATGGGGTTTGGGCTTCTGCTGGTGATTCTAAGGAGGGTGTGAGGAAGCTGAAGCCAGCTCTGACGGAAGGTTGTATGGACCCAAAGGCATGGGTGGGTGAGAGAGCATCTGGGTCCCTTTCACCTGGAAGATAGAGGCTCACCATGGAACTTGACTGGCAGCAGTAAAGAAGCAGTAGTCACCCACTTATGGTGGGCAGAGCGAAGGGTATTGAGTTGTTCTTCTGGTCGCAGGGCTCCTCCCCTCTCTGCTGTGTCCCACCATGTCACAGAGCAGCCTCGCCTGGTGATTGGTACATTGTGGGGCCTATCGCAATCTGACTGGCAACCTCTAACTGCAGAGCTGCGTTCTATGTTCTCACCCTCCCACCTTCTGACTGTGTGATTCAGGCAAGTCACTCATCTTCTTGGCCTCCATTTCCACCTTTATAAAAGGGAGGCGAGTGAAGATGATACCTTTTCTACCCTAGGCAGTGTCACTTTGGGACAGGGACATGTCCTCAGGTCCCATCCCAAATCGTTACAAACAGATTCCATTCTTCCACATCCCACACCGCCTGTACCTTCTCAATAGTGTGTAAGTTGAGTTGCTGTTGACCAGTTGGCATAAGGCTAAACTTTATTATTTTAATGAACATTTACGAATTGGATTTTTCAACCTACTTTTTATATTACGGAGTTAATACCACCTTATTCCAGGCTTGAACATTTCCACAGCACTTCTAAACTTTATTTTCTGGGTACTGTTCCCACAGTGTCTAAGGAATGGAAAAGCCCTGCTTCTCTTCTGCAGACATCCTGAAGGCTGTGAGATCCTGCAAGTCCAGCGACAAGGTTTGAGTGTCGTCGGAGCCCTTCGTATTTTATGGAAAGTTTTACACATACGTGCGCATTGACGTTTATCAGAAAAATGTTGGCCGGGCGCAGTGGCTCACGCCTGTAATCCCAGCACTTTGGGAGGCCGAGGCGGGCGAATCACCTGAGGTCAGGAGTCTGAGACCCAACTGGCCAACCTGGTGAAACCCCGTCTCTACCAAAAATACAGAAATTAGCTGGGCATGGTGGCATGCGCCTGTAATCCCAGCTACTCAGGAGGCTGAGGCGGGAGAATCGCTTGAACCCGGAGGCAGAGGCTGCAGTGAGTCGAGATCACACCACTGCATTCCAGCCTGGGTGACAAGAGTGAAATTCCGTCTCAAAAAAAAAAAAAAAAAAAGAAAAAAATGTCATCACTTGCATAGAACCTCCAAGGGTTTTGCATCATAGCAGAGATTTGCATCGAAGCCTTGTGAAATGTGGAGCTTGAGGGAAGACGGTCAGTTGGAGGGCTAGGCCCACACACCTGGTCTCCTTGCAGCAGCGGTCTGAGCCCAGGGCAGCTTCCTCCCAGTCTTTCCAGGGCATTGGGGCAAGAGATGGGCATAGGAGAAAGCCCACTCAACAAGACCTCGTGTCTGAGGGCCCCCCTGGCTCCTGCCCTTGCCTGTCTCTAGCCCAGGAGGCCCCGCCTTCTTTCCCCATTTCTGTGACCTGAGTCAACCAGAGCCCAAGGTGCTAGCAGCTCCTCTGCTGCTTTTCCTTCCAAGGGGATCATGGCCACCCTCAGAGGTAAAACACGTGGCCTGCAAATAAAGCAGCCTCCCAGCCTCGCCCTCTGTGCAGTTCATTCTTAGGTATTTAAAAATGTCGCCAACAGGCCAGGCACAGTGGCTCACACCTGTGATCCCAGCACTTTGGGAGGCCGAGGCGGGTGGATCACGAGGTCAGGAGATAGAGACCATCCTGGCTAACATAGTGAAACTCCTTCTCTACTAAAAATACAAAAAATTAGCCAGGCGTGGTAGTGGCATCTGTAGTCCCGACTACTCGGGAGGCTGAGGCGGGAGAATGGCGTGAACTCGGGAGGTGGAGGTTGCAGTGAGCCGAGATCGTGCCACTGCACTGCAGCCTGGGTGACAGAGCGAGACTCCATCTCAAAACAAACAAACAAACAAACAAAACAAAACAGAAAAAAAGTGGCCAACAAGGGGAAGTGGCTGCAGTTGTCATGTGCATCCAGTGGACGATTCGGTGCACGTCTGAGTGAGGGGGCAGTGCGTGTCTCACTCAACCCCATTGCTGCTTGGCTTGCAGGAGGCCAGGGTCCTGCTCTCAGCCTTGTGGGAAATCCATGCACGCCAGCTGCAAAGCATGTCCGTTCTTGTCCTTTCCAAGCTACCTTCTGTGTCGAGCCTCCCTAAGTCTGTGATCTTCTGAAACTGCAGTTACCATCTTGGCCATCCTCATGCACAGCCCTTCAGTGGCTCTCCGTTGCAGTAGAGCAGGGATGCACATTTCAGCTTTCAGGCCAACATGAATTGGTTGGGGGAGGCTGCTGGGAGCAGTAGAGAGAGCTTCACACTGAGTTACGTCCGTCACTGGGGGACACGGGGAGCAACCCCTTGATGGCACGCATTTGCTCTCACTGGCCTGTCAAAATACACAGCCCCTCCTTTGCTGCCACATCCCTCCACATAACTTCCCCTCCAATTATGTAACCTTATGGCTAATTCCTGAAAATGTTCTTCCCCATGTGATCTGCTTGGCTGATACCTTGTTACCTTTTGGAACGCAGTTGCAGGCCCGAGCCTAGGAGCTTGTCGGAACATTCAGAATGAGGTTGTTGGACACTTCAGGCTTGAAAGTAATGATGAAGGTGCTACTGAGATCATGGCTATTCCACTTCTTCCCTGGGGGCTATGGATCTCCCTAACCTGAATCACCTGCCTTCTGCAAGCCATGGCCTCTCTGTGTCTCGGAATAGTTGGCAAGTATTGCATAGGGCAGAGCCCAGCCAGGGACCTGCCAAGAAACAAGGTGAGTCTCTTTTTTCCCACCAGGCCTGGATTAGTCACTTGACCTAATGGCCTGCCAAGCCTCCCCCCGGCCTGGCCTCCTAGATGCTGGGTGTGCACAGACAGCTCAGTGAGGCCACAGGCACTTCCCCAAGCCTGTGGCCTGTGTAGGGCCACCTTGTATTCTGCCCCCTTTATTCTTTATTCTGCTTCTAAATCTAAATCATGCTGACTCCTTAATAAGTAATTGAATCAGGGTCAAGAGAGAAAGGTACTATCAGTAAGCCTAATTTATTGTTGGCTCAGAAATAATCCTGGAAATGAGGTTATGAGGAAGACCATTTAGAAACATGAAAAGCTTTAAAGCACATCTCTTGTTATGTTTCTGCCTGCTTGCCATTTAGAAAGTTAAAATTTTATGTAAGAGACACTCTATATACCACTTCCTATCTGCTAGACTATAAGGTTTATTGAAAAGAAGTGCTTCCAGCTCCATGCTCTAAAACAATCCAGCATCTAAAAATAGAAGGAAATGGGGAATGCTCCTTTTCAGAGCTCAGTGAGGCTCTTCCGGGCCCCTAAGGTAGCGGGGACACATCATCTCGGTTTGGAGACGTTTGGTTAGGAACTTGAACTCACTTCCAGAAGCAGTGCTATTTATGTGGGTAGAAGGAGGAAGAGAGTGATGCCATACATATTCCCCTAGTTCAGGCTTCCTTTTCCAAAATCCTTTCCTGCCATTGAAACGTAGCCCAGTGCTAGGCAGAATACCATGTTTGAAATCGGGGCTATATTTATAACACATTTCAAAGAGATAATGTCTAAATATACAGAGATGTCTTACCAAATCAAGAAGAAAAATGATAGTCACCTCCAAGGCAAAACCAACAAAGGACCTAAACAATTTGTTTAATCCAAACAAAAGGCCAATAAGTAAATGAATTTCTGTTTAGCCACACTAATATTCAGAGAAGTTAGCCAATGATGATGAAGTACCATTTATTTCTATCAAACTGTCAAAGATTGATAAGGACAACTGTTAGGATTTGCATGGAAAACGGGCACTCCCACTACTGACAAGAGTGAAATTTGGCAACTTCCATCAATGCTCTTAAGAAAAGCATCTTCTACTACTGTGCCCTAGGCAGATTACCAGACGGAGACAGAGACATTTGGTATAAGAATACACATCACAGTACTAATTAGAAAGTGAAACTCATATATTCACATAATAAGAGGCTGGTTGCCTAAATTATACTGCCTTTTTTTTTTTTTTTTTTTTTTT